>NW_024539886.1:0-32239 GCF_016647785.1 Suillus fuscotomentosus | reverse complement strand
ATATGCTGTGAAACCAATGATGGAGTGAGCGTTACCTCAAAGTCCAGCGATTCGAGCACCTTGGCTGCTTGGCTGCTTGAACCTTCTTATGAAAAGCACAACAACTCAGCCATGAGCTTGATCATCATCAGTTGATATCATTGATCTAGAACATAGAGCCGCAGCAGATCACTTAGTCCTCAGGTGTTAAATGAGAGGTCTGCAACTCACAGTAGCAAATTCCTCTAAGCTGTTTTCAGGTAACCCTTTGCTCCTGCAGACTTCGGCAGCATATGTCTTCAATCTCTTGACTTCTTGCTGCTCGGTTTCCAATGAGTTTGTGCGTGGTCGTATGAGGCTATCTTGGTGTGGCGACAATGTGATGATGGGGGCAACTGGTTGCGCCGCGTAGGTGTAGTAGCAGCTCCTCCATGAAACGCAGGACTCAGGAGAGTCACAGAGGGTGATGGCTGAGTAGTGGTAGTTTGTCGCCTGAATCGCGCTAGATACGACATCACTCCTTGTCAAAACTGCCAGGGCCCAGAACCACTTGGACGACGGGAATAGAAGTGGTCAGCCTGAGTGAGAACAGGGATGGATACATACATTTAACTAGACCCAGAATTTACGCAGTACAATGGCATGCCCCATGCATGCATGCAAATTACACAGCTCACAGCCCAACACAGTGCGTTGAATGTGTCCATTGAATTACGTTTCAATTTGCGAAGACGTCAAAGTGGTTGCTTGAAGGGCGTGGGACAACATGTTCACAGCTCTCGCAGTTGAATCATTTGCAAAAAAAGACTGTCAATTTGCTTGTTATCAGCTTAGATTATAGTATTATAGATTATTCTAATTCACAAAATGGTCGGTACTGCTGGCTGCTCTCGATCCGCCTCCTGTGGAATCATGACGCCTGTTATCATTGAATAAAAGTTGCCCAATGATCCCAGATGTTGCTGGACAGGGCCTGGAGGTCGGAACTGATTGAACTGAATACCAGACGGATAGTAAGAATATGGCAGTGGAACGCCCATACTCGCAGGAGGATGAGGATGGGCGGGAGGTTGGTATTGATGCGGTGGCAGCGCAGTGAAAGTTCTGGCTTAATAAGGATTCACCTGAGAATAAGCGTGGAATTGCAGTGGTTGTGGGGATTGAAAGATGGGTCCAGGGGGAGCAGCGCTGTTGAAATGTAATGGTTGTGGCAGCTGAATGGCAGGAGGAGCTGCAGCAACCGCATGCGCACCTGAAGCTGCCTCAGCTGATGCAGAAGCAAAGTGAGGAGGCTCAGCAGCTGAGGCTGCTGTCATGGTTGTCGCTTTCTTCCGAGTCTGAGCCTCTCTCTTTCTCTTTCCAGCCGGGCCTGTACTACAATCAAATGCAGGAGCGAGTTGACACTCTGCTCCAGCACTGATATTTGCGGTGTTCAGCTCCAATAAATGGCGCTGTTCTGGATGATCAGTGTTACGCACTCAAATAGATCTGTTATGCGGAGCCCTAAGAGGGGCGTCGTCCGCTAACGTTCGTGACGTAACCGGAAGGGTCCGGTGTAGCGACTGAGACTGGCGACGTCGAGTCGGCAGATATCAGAGACGCGCGTGTCACGTGACTTCTAAGACGGATGTCTTCAAAGTCACTGACGTTCTCAAAGTAAGGACAGTCTTGTCCGAACGATGAGGTAGTCGATCGAGGTAGACTTAGGCGCGATGAGCACCTAAGAAAAGATACTAGAGACTGAAGCTGAGGGGGCTTCAGAGGGAAGTATGTTCGAGGGAAGATTGAGTAGATTCAAGTTAGGGAATCTAGTACAGAGTGACCGACTACTTATACTAAGTGGAAAGGGTTAAGGGCAAGGCTACCGTACTGTAGGTAAGGGCAAAGGGGAAACGGAAAGGGTATAGGTACGATGGTGGCAGAGCCTGATTAGTGATGTAAGGTCGAATGCGGAATGAGACCGAGAAACGTTGGAACGAGCCAACGGTAAATGATACAATGTGCATCATGCACGAGTCAAAGGAAAGATAAGACAAGATAAGGAAAGCCACATTGGTGGCACGAGTCAGAACGAGTCATAGCCCGAAGGCACGTGCGCACGTTGGTGCGATGGGAGGGGGATGAGGGACGGGAACGGTCCCGAGGATCCGGTCAATGGATAGTCGGTAGAGAAGTGCGAGCCGGAGGCATACGAGGGCGAGGACGAAGGGGAAAAATGATAGGGGGGCCATGTAGCCGATGTTACTTGTAACAATCAGCAATATACTGCCGCACAGCATCACCAGCGCGAACCCATTTCTTCTGCACAGCATCAAACCAGAAACCGCCAGTTACAACATGCTTGATGATGTCGTGCGAAGCAAATGTATTGCAAGTGTCACGACTCGGAGCTTGATGATTGCTGTGAATGCATGTGAGACGAAAGACGTGGTTGAAGGATTCAAAGCGCTCTGTGGAAAAGAGAATCGCAGGTCCAAATCGACGAATGTACATTGGGATATGTAGGAGAAAGTGGAATTTTGCCTTGCTAATGAGAATACTTGGGGCACATTGTGCACTGATTGTCAGAAAGTCTTCAATGGCGCGTGAGAGCTGTGCCTTCACTGAAGGTCAGTGCTCTGGAAAATGGAGATTTGCATTGAAAGCGTACCAGATAAGTTTCCAGATCATTGATTTTCGTGTGCCATAATAACACCACCACTTCGCCGATAATCGTCCAGCCGTTAAGCACTGTTTTCGGGACAAGATCATAGATCATATATGGCATTACCTGTGCAAGAGACTTGAAGTGCTTGCCAATTAAGCTTCCCTTGTAGTGACAAATGTACTCCGCGCCGAGAGTTGGTGCATGTAGACCATTTGTGGAGATGGACTCGAGGCGAGTCCGAAAGGTGTCGAGTAGATGAGCCTTCTCGAGGATGAAGATGGTCTGGCCCCAGAAGTATTTGACGATGCCAAGAAGAACAGTGTGCAATATTTCTGTCAGTGTATCTCTGTGAATGTTAACTCCGGGCATTCCCAACAGGGGGTTGATGAACTCCTCGAGCGGTCGACCACAAAGGAGGTCTTCAAATTCCTTTTCCAGTGTTGCATGAACTTCATCTTCTTTGAGGGCAGGTTTTCCAGCTTCCCGTTTGCGCAAAGATTTGCCAAGTACCAAGAGATGATTGACAATTGACGCAGAGGCCGCATCATGTATCCCTGAAGATGTGACTGCATTCTTCACCTTTTCAGTCCCTCCGGAGAGCTTCAATAGCGCGATTTGATCATAAATATATTTGCGAGTGTCATCAGGCTCACGCAGCCTCCCTGACTACAGTGTAGTATAAGACCAAGTGAAACAACGAATAAAACAAGAAGAAGAAAGTAACCTCGAAGATTTTCAAGTATCCTTCATCTGTTGATTTTTCAACCATCGTCCCACCGACATAGCAGGTTCTACAGAACATGTTGCACTTGAGACCACCGTGACTGCACTCTTCTGCCTGCATCAGGTTATTGCCAGCCTTGAAGAGGCCATAAGGAATGAGCATGATTTCTTCTTCGTACTTGCAATCCCATGCTATAATGCCCTGTTCAGCAGCGGCACTTGGCATCATGTTAGTATGAGTGTCGAGGCAAGGAAAGGCAAATAACAAACATTATTGAATCCTTGACACCCTTTGCGAGTTCAAGAGGTGATGCATGGGGTGACGAAGACACAAACCTCACGCAAAACTCCTTTTCAAGCATCTGACGCGGCATCGCAGCATTTGACATATAAACAACGTGATGTTTGTTCCATTGTTTTGAGACATTTCCGGATACATCATCAATGAAGATGATGAGCAGCACCGACAGAACAAGATGCCCTCCTGACTTCTTGCGAAGAGGATTGGGCATGTGCTGTGCATACGATCGGGAGGACTCTAACAAATAATCAAATTCAGTTGCATTGCTCATCAATGACATTCTTACCCGTAAAGCCACATTCAAATTCGCGCTTTTCAATTTCTTCAAAGGTGTGAGCAAATGTTGATACCTCAACAATAATTTGTTCGGGATCAACAATGAAACCGGCCTAATATAATTAGTATAGAAAGGTAACATAAGGCCAAGTTCCATACCGCAGTCAATGCCACTGGATTGTCTATAGCAAGTATCACCGGCTCCGGATGCACAGCGTCTCCATCAGGGAGATAAGCTTGAAAAAATCGTTCGGGAATGAAGTAACTTTGCGACGATTGTTGAAGAAGCTCGCCAGTGAAGTATATTTTCTTGCAAACTCGAACTGACGGCACAGCGAGGCCGTCCGGAAGGTTAAGCATCTTCTCGCCATGATGAGCCTGGGACATACTGCCTTGACCATCTTCGGGATAATCCTGCATACACATGCGTGTGAGAGGATTGGCGTAGTCCTGACCCAATATCTTTGAGCTCGCCATGGATGAAGAGGTAAGAGAACTAAATACCTTTGCGATTGCTTTTGCGATTGAATTGAGATAGAAAATATTGCCAGAATTGGCTTTCACCTTCTCAGTCGGGTTTCCGACTTGGTTACAAATGCGATCATGGCATTTCTTCAAGCCATAAAGGGTGGGGACATTGGGAGCGCCGAGTACCTTCGCCCATGTGATCACTGCCCGTTTCTGAGCATCAGAAAAACGGAGATGAGGTGAACTGAACAATAAGTCCGTGATGTACATCTAAATGGTGCCATCATTTAACCGCAATATCAATAATAAGTTAAACTTACCAGTAAAGATGGCCATGGATAGGTTGCACTAGCATGTAGTGAGGACGAAGCATTATCTGTGAAGAATTTAATGACGCACTTAACAAGGGCGAGATGATCTATGTACCTGACAGAAGCCCAAGGGTATCCTCATCCTCTTGCACGTCATCGGTAGAGTTGAGCTCATAATCGTCTGTGTGAACACCAATCTCCTCGTCACCAAAATGAAGTCGCATTGGCCCCAAAGGGTCATCGGTGTGTTCGCAGGCAGCAAGATATTCACTGTAAAGGTCCAGGTCATCAACGAAAGGTGTCTGAGACCAACCGTCACCCAAGAGCATGGATAGTAAGGGGGAAACTTCATCATTCTCCTCTGCCTCGCTCTCCGGTTCCTCCAGCTCCACAGTGCGTGAAGGATCTTTCTCTCGCTGGTCCACAGAACAATAGAGTTGGTCAGATATCGGCTCATGACTGCCAAAAGATGGCGAAGACGGGCTGTGCAAGAGGGAGGGAGGGGGTGGGCAGTGCATCCATTGACTGTGTTCCTGAGTCGAGAAGCGGGGGAAATGATGGTTGATCTTCGTCAGCTGTGATTGGAGAGGGAGGTGGGTCAGATCGTGCGGTAGAGCTGTGCAGTTGTTGATTACGCTTGATCTTCATGTACCTCTTGTGTGATGTGCTCGAGGAGTGGGGATGGATGTCACAAGGTCACATGGATAGATGAATGCCTCGTTGAAGGGGACACATGAGACAACTGATCCGATTATTGCTTTTGTTGTAAGAATACTCTGTAGAAATTGTAGTAAGTAATGGTAGAAACATGAAGGAAAAAAGATATTACCGCTAGGATTTAATGTGATCCAATGTTTTGTGCGAGGAAGGTAAATGCGGGAACCCATAATAGTCTTGCAGAATTGATTGAAGCTATGGGTCGTGATATATCACAGCATGCGGCAATATTCGAGGGAGCATCAGGCAGCAAGACAATGTGGCAACTGTGAGGACTTTGACACAATTATCAGAATGAAAGTCACGTGAATACGCATTTGTTCTCACCACAGCCTGAAGGCATCTCTCCCGATTTCTGCCCGTCTCTGCCCTATACAAACCACCATACAAAATGTCAGCAACGGTGTACATTGACACCATCCAAAAAGGTGACGGTGTTGGACTGAAACCTCTTGCATTATCTGTTCTTTTCCATGGAAGTGTACCGCATGTATTTCAAACAGCAACCCAGATCGTAAGTGGCTGCATTGCTATTATTGTTTTCTTGGAACTCAAAATAGCTTATAGCCGCTGGAAATCACTATTAACGTTCCCTCTGAATTTGCTGGCTATGTGGTGCCGATTCTTGATGCTGCTCCTTTGGTGATATCTAGCCCACAACCAAGGCTGCGAATGGTGCGTCTACTAATTCCATTAATTACAGTACACCCTACTCACACACTATATTCTCTAGCCGTCCTTCTTCCCTCTTCCATCAGACTTCGATCCTTTCACTGCAAGGTGTTGGGTTACACTCTTATATAAGCTCGAATCTTGGCTGGTTCACGTTGTTGTCGACACATGCGCACCTGAATGGACATGGGGTCGTGACGCATTCTGGATGGCATTTCTTGCAGCTTATCCTGACTTCCCTCATGGTTCTTGGCCCGTTTGGAATTCAAGAATCAGTCTGGAAGGAGCGTTTATTGAGTCATGGACACTCACTAAGGATCCAGAGGATTTACCTGCATTGATCACAGACCATGATACTATCAGAGCTGTTATATGGACCGAGTTTCAACAACTAGCCGCTGAATGTTTTCCGTACTCACTTGTAGCTGAGCTTTGATTTTCGAGAGCTACATATTTTTTGTCCTTGTATATAGTGTATATATATATCAGATACCCGTTCTTACTGTCAAGCTTGTTGAATGGAATTATGACGTTTACAAGAATAATATAGACGAGCAAGTTCAAGCAGGCCGAGTCATTATATTGCACTTAGGGACAACATTTACAAGAAACAGCAAACAGATATCTTTGTCATTGAGCAGCTATAGTAGATTTTAACTCATGTGTAGTAAACCAATGCTCGACCTAAACAATATATGTGATAAACATCTAGGCAAACACCACACAAATGTCTAGATCGCTGTGTGTGACCTATGCTCCTAGTGTGATGTTCTACAGTGGCCACTTGGACCCAAGCTCGGATATATTCCAAACATCTGGCAGACATTTGACTAAATGTCTCATGGACAACCGGTGGCAGACATACCACATTCAAACCAAGCTAACATATCACACGTGTCTGCTTGGCGTCGCCCCGGAGGTTCTCTCACAGGTCGTAAAAATATTTGTATCAAATGTTCTTATTAGGTTACGGCCGTTTGGCGGTGTAAGACTAAGTAAGAAGAGTGTGAAATAAAAATCTGAGTGAAATTTTTACAAGTCCGAAAATACTGCCAAACACGATATAGTGGACAGTAATACTCACGCCTACTGTGCCATGGGAATGCAATGGACAAACAACAGACTTTTCCTACTATATGGGAAAGGCATCGAGAATAACAAAAGCAATAATAGAAATTTGATTACACTTTTGGTTACACAAATCATTACACAACTTGGCTGCTGCTTTTGAATATAATTCTCGAGTTAAACTACCTTTCCCTGCAGCCAAGTGTAATAAAGTGTGATACACTTTTGGTGGGTGTTATTTCTTATCAATGATAATAGAAATGACTAATTGACGAGTTTAGACAAATTTTGCACTTGCTAAACAACTGTTTGAATTCAATAACCATGGATGGATATATACCTATTCTGTGAGTTGCTGAATATATATATTGGTATGCGCAAGGTGCATGATGCTCATATCTGCACATTAGCAATCAAGAACAAATCACGCCAGAACGTGATCGACACTCCCAATGTGAACAAGACAGACTCAATCGACTTCAAATGACCTCTCCTACCAGACATAATCGTCGTCGTGCTGCCCATGATAATCAGAACAGGCCTCTGCCTCCTGCACCACAGCCAAATTTTATGCCGGCTAATGAGCCACAAGCAGGACCTGTTCCACGACCTTTTGCTTGGCAACCTCCCCCTCACTTTCAATACGAGCCACTTCCAGTTGCACAATATCCTGGCTTGCCACGAAATGTGATTGCACATGTGCAGCGTGCTCATTGTCCTCCTCCGGTTGATTACAATGTACGCTTGAATGAGCGAGTGAATGCAGCTCAAAATGACAGACGCCGTCTGTTATGAACTAGGATAGTTCTAACAGCAAAGGCTCGACAGAGCATTCGTGTTGCTGAGATTCGTAAAGCCCTTCAAATAAGAAGAGGTTCGTAGACTTAGTTAAAGGAGTGCTTTAACTAAGAGATCAGTTCTGACGACTTAAGATTGGTGGTCTTAAGCGAAGGAAGTTCTGGGTAAAACCTAGTAAGATTGAAGTGACGTTTCTAGGTAAAGTACACATGCTTAAATAGGACACTATATACGCACGGACCAAGGCTAAGGTGGGATAATAGTACACAGGTCGAATAAGGAAGTCAGATCAAAAAGGGAATTCAAGAGCGAAGGAAAGGTGATGCATAATAGTGAATCGTTAAGTAAGGAGCAAAGTGATTGTAACATTACCCCCTCACTAAGGTTGAAGCTACCAGATTCAATCATCCTGGTTAGTGTGGTAGATAGGGTCGTCAGAATACTCAAGGTCGTCCGACCCGCCTTTCATGCGTTCTTCCAGATAGAGCGCTTCTTCCTCCCTGCATTGGGCGGCATATGCTTTGTCTTTATCGTTCTCCCAGAGTGCGAGGATATGATAGAATCCTTCGTCCTTCCAGGTTAACGAGGTAGGAGCTTTTCCGACGTAGTGTGGGCAATAAAATGAGAGATGACTGGGGGATAGTTCTTGACAAACATGGCAATAATATTCGGGACAGTGGACTTGCCTATGTCCGAGCGTTTTGCAGTATCTGCAGACACGATTCTCATCTGGGTTCGAGGAGGTTGCCCGTAGAGGAGATGGGCCCGGCTTAGGGCTGAGCGCTTCATCAGCACTAGTAGCACATTTCTTTCCTTTATCGTTACGGGCATGCTGGCTCCATACTCTTCTCCTAGAGGGAGTGGTTCGGTGTATTGGATGTCCAAGAGGGACATCTTGTTGCTCCGCCTCTGCGATTAGCTCAGCAGGAGTGGCAGGTTGGGTTCGTCCCAACGCTAGTACGGGTACAATCCCGTCTGTGAAAGTGTGCGATGATAACGAGTCTGGAATGACAAGCGGGGGGTGGATATGGAGCGCAGATAGCGCATGGGCTAGGTCTTGTACTTCGTAGTGGGAGAGGTACTGGTTGTTAGGGTTTTCAGTAATTTTGTCGCGGGTAGCGGAAAACGCTGAGTAAAGATAAGGAGGATGTTCGATAGTTTCTATAGCGGGAGCGGGAACAGGGATTGGTTGGGGGTTCTCTTCTCTGAGGGAAGCCATTATTGCTTCGGTCGTCTGTGCGAGATTATTGACCGCAGCCAATAACTCATTAGGAATACCAGAGGACAAAGTAGGTACGGCGTCTTGATAAGAGGGATGAGCGACTCCATCTGTGGTTGTGGGGTTCATAGGAGAAGGTGGGCGAGCAACCCCTGCGGTTTGTTCTGCGACAATGTGGATGACTGTTCTAATATCATCTTTAACTTCCTCAGGAATAAGGCGCAAAGCAAAGTTGCGTATGCGCCTCTGCATATGCATGAGACTGTGGCGAACCGCGTTGTCTTCGACGAGGCGACAGACTCGCTCGATGATCTCAGTGGCTCGGATGATGTTAATAAGGAGGTTGATGGAATGGGCGTTTCTTCCAAAGAGAACTCTGGCGAGCTCGATGGCATGCTGGGGGCAGAGGAGTGCAGCCTCAATGAGGGTGAGGTCTTCGGCTTGGGTGACGAAGGTTTCGTATCGTTCGTCGTTGGAATCAAGGGGGGTGGTATCGAAGGTGGAATGGTATGGGAGCGTGTAGGTGGATGTGGGGAAGGGCATTCTGTTTGTAGATTTTGTATCTGGGTAAGAATGATGTCGTCGAGGTACTGAGTAATCTCAAAGCGCGTTTCTGGTTTTATAGGATTTGAGTGTTTCCTCGGCATTCTCCAGGTTCTTTTCGGGGATCCACTTGTTACTGGCAGAAGAATATCCTTTCCAAGATACTAGATATCGCTGACGATTCCCGGCTCCTTTATGCGCAAGAATGGCTTCTATTTCATATTCTTCTTCTTCTAGAACATCAGGTGGTGGTTCTAGGAAGTTCGGGCTGTGCACGTTATTTTCGCGATAGGAGGATAATTGCGAAGCATGGAACGTGGGGTGGATTTTCCATTGCGGTGGTAGTTGGAGTGTGAAGGTGATGGGAGATAACACGGCCTTGATAGCAAACGGGCCATACCTCTTGGGTGCCAGTTTTCGGGATGGGAGTTTTAATCTGAGATTGGCAGCTGATAGCCATACCTTATCTCCAACTTTCCATGGTTGATATTTTTGTCCGAAGGATCTTTCCGCCATGCGTTGCATAGCGATATTATGACAGGAGGTGGCTTCTTCTCTTATCTTTTGAAGAATTCTGACTCGTTCTTCAGCAGCGGGAACGTCTGATTCAGGAAGTAAGTGTGGGAGAGCTTTTGGTTCATATCCCATCATGATGAAGAAGGGAGACACGTTTTTTGCAGAGTGCCTTCTGTGGTTATGGACAAATTCTGCCATGGGGAGATGCTCTACCCATTCAGAAGGGTTGTTCTGACAATACATCCGAAGGTATGTTTCAAGTTCCTGGTTCAGTCGTTCGGTTTGTCCGTCAGTCTGTGGGTGGTAGGTGGTAGAGGGGGCTAGTGAGTAATTGAGGAGTCGTGCGAGTTCGATTGAGAATTTTGATAAGAACTGGGGTCCGCGATCGGAGATTACTTTATCATGGAGACCAAATCTCTTGAAAATGTGTTTTAGAAAGAGTTTCGCTATTCCTTCTGAGGTAATTGTTTTATGACAAGGAGTAATGATCACCCCCTTAGTAAGCCCATGGTCTACCACGACCATGATACTGTCAAAGCCGGAGGAAACAGGGAGATCGGTAATGAGATCAACAGAGATCTGTGAAAAGGGGCGAGTAGCTGCGGTGCTGATAGGGTGCAGGGGAGGAGTTACAGGGTGGGTGTCTACCTTCATCTGCTGGCAAGTGGCGCAACCGTCGACGTAATTCCGGATATAGATGCCCATGCTCGGCCACCAAGCTTCCCGTTTGACAAGTTCTTCGGTTTTAAAACGCCCGGGATGCCCGGCCGAAGGGTGGTCATGATGTTTCTCCAGCAAATGCAGCCGTTGGGCGGGAGGAATATAAGCTCTGTTTTTGTAAAACAGAACATTATCGGTGATATGCCAGTCGCTAAGAGACGATTTCATAGGTGGTAGGCATAGGCCATTGAGAGCATCTTGAGCGGTAGAGAAAAGGGGATCGTCGAGAGGTGCAGTGGAGGCAATAGCTGCTCGTAATTCATCGTCGATTAGGCGGATAAACATGGATTCTGGGAGGAGGACGGCGTCGGCATTATCTTCAGAGCCATCGTCATGATCCGGTCGGCAGGAGAGGGCATCCGGGACTGCTAATTTCGAACCGGGAACGTGGTATAATTTTAAGTCGAAGGAAGTGAGGAGCAGTTGCCATCTGGCTTGCCTCCGTGATAGGCGTTCTGCTTTCGTAAAATAGAGGAGGTTCATATGGTCCGTAAATACGATGACCGGTTGTGGATGACCTTCAAGGTAGTGTCGCCAGTGGGTGAGGGCGCGGATGATAGCTAGCAGCTCGCGATCATGAATAGGGTAGTTTCTTTCGGCAGGGCTGAATGATTGCGACAGGTAAGTGCACGGGTGATAAACGCCGTTGGTGTCTGTTTGCAGTAGTACCCCTCCTGATGCTACAAGAGAAGCATCAGTAGCTATGGCGAATTGATGGCAGGGATTAGGGTTCTGAAGAACAGGATGTGAACTGAAACATTCTTTCAGCTTTTCAAATGTTTGCTGACACAGGGGCGTCCAAGAGAACAGGACATCCTTTTTCATCAAGTCGATAAGGGGTCGAGCTATATCCGAGTAATGGGAGACAAAGGTTCGATAGAAGTTGCAGAAACCTAAAAGGACCGAACATCTTTAACCGTTTTAGGGATAGGCCAGTCCTTTATGCCAGCCGTTTTCCCTTTATCCATCTCCACACTTCCTGGTTTGATGATCATTCCAAGGTACTCCACTTCATCCGCATCGAACGTGCATTTTTCTGGTTTAACAAATAGCTTCTCTTTCCGGAGTTTGTCTAGAACAATGCGAGTTCGTTGTTGGTGTTCAGCAACCGTTTCTGAGAAGATGAGCATGTCGTCCATATAAATGACAAGCCATCCTCTGTTGAGTTCCATTCTGAACGTGTCATTCATATATGCTTGGAAAGTAGCGGGAGAATTGCATAAGCCAAAGAACATGACTGTGGGTTCAAAGAGTCCTTCTTCCGTAATGAACGCGGCTTTCCACCTGTCATCTGGGTGAATCCAAATGTTATTATATCCGGATTGGATATCGATTTTGGTGAATATTTTTGCGCCGTGCAATCGTTCAACTAATGATGATGGAAGTGGCAGGGGGTACGCGTTTTTGACAGTCTGGTCATTTAGAAAGCGGTAGTCTTGGCACGGTCTGAGTTCTCCGCTTTTCTTTCCTACGAAAAAGAATCCGCTTGCTTGAGGGGATTTAGATTTCATGATGAACCCTTTGGTAAGGTTTTCTTCAATAAATCTTTTTACTGCGAGTCGTTCATTGAAGGACAGGGGATAGATTTTAGACATCTTGGGGATAAATCCGGTTTTAGTTTCGATTCGATGGTCGATACCAGGTCTTTCGGGGGGTAGTTCCTTTAAGCCGTCTTTTGCAAATACATCTGAGAAGTTGTGGAGATATTCCGGTACCAGTTCCTCAAAGGTTATCTTCTTCTTTTCTTTTTCTTCTGAGGCGAACTCCTGTGCCTTGTTACTAAACTTGGAAGTCTCTTCGATTTGTCGGAGGTATTCCCCACCATCAGTAAGTTTGGTTAAAGACGATGGTGACATACTCCAAACATCTTCTTTTGTGTCAAATTTCTTTGTGAAGAAAGTTTTCTGCGGTCGGGAGGTTTGCTTGACGTATCTCTCTATCTCGGTAGATTTTTCGGTTGCAGGGAGGGATATTGTCTGTTTGGTGCAGTCTACGGCGGGGTTCATGGCTCGAAGCCAGGGGATCCCTAAAAGGATTTGGTCCTTTTTTCCTAATTTGGTAATGTTGAATTTTCCTATCATCATCCTTTGGTCGATTTGGACAATCAGTGTGCAATCTCGTTCTACCGGTCCACTACTGAAGTAGCTTCCATCGGCTGTTTTGATGTAAAAGGGGTTTTCGAGTTTCTTGGTTCCGATATTATGCTTCTTTACGAAGTCCTCGGAGATATAGGTTCCGGAGGCTCCAGAGTCAATTACTGCGGTTGTTTCGACGTTTTTCTGACGTGTTCGAGATATGAGAGTTATGGGGACACGAAGTTCTTTTTTTTCACCAACTGCTCGTATTAGGCGTACAGGTTCTTCTGGAGGCGCTATCGTCGATATAGGTCTCTGCTGGGTAGGGAGTCTTCTTCTTCTGTGGGCATTCCCGTGCCCGATGTCTGGTCTAGTGACAGTTGAAACACCTTCCTGTCCTCATGTATTCTTGTTTAGTTTCATCGGTAAGCCAATCAATAACCATAGCGTCCCTGTCTCTAGTAGGGACGAATCTTTGGTCTCCGCGACTGTTCTTTTTCTGGATTTGTCGTGGTGAGAACCTGTTTCTGCGAGCTTGCAGTCTTGCGTAGCAGTTGTCCAGATCGACTACTGTAGTGATGTAGTCGTCTAGGTTCTTGGGTACCCCTCCTGCGTTGAACATCTTGGTCACGAGTCCTCCATTGAGACCGTTTTCGAAGTGATAGATTTTCATATGCTCTTCTTTGATTTTTGCTTGGGCAAGCAATCTCTGGAAGTCTGCAATGTACATTTGCAGGCCTTCTGGGCCTTGTCTCAGCTCCAGGAGTCGTGCCAGCGCAGTCCCAGCTGGGTCAATCGGTCCGAAGGCTTTTTCAAAGCTTTCGTTAAATTCTTTCAGGGTTCCATAGCCCTTCTTCTGCCCGGTTGAGTCAATGAATTGGGCGTTGGCGAGAAATTCCTCTTTCCATGACCTAGCATTCCCTTCATTCATGAATGAGGAGATGAAGATCACTTTCTGAGTGTCGGTCTTGTAGATTTCCGAGTTGATGTCAATATAAGCATTGCATGAGAGCATGAATGACTTGGACTTGTCTCTGTTGCCATCAAATGTGGGAGGATGGTTGATCTTGAATTCTGTTGTTTTAGATGAGGCCGACATGTTCAACGGTGGTACAGGGGTACCTAGGCTCAAGGCTTGGAAGGTAGGGGTGAGTGAAGTCAGATTGTCGCCTTTTATTCGCCTGCACTAGCTGTCTTGCTCAGTCAGGATCTTTTCATTCTGGTTTCGGATTTCTGTGACACATATGGGTATAGGTGTCTTTCTTGGACTTCAATCTTTTGTTACGAACTAGGATAGTTCTAACAGCAAAGGCTCGACAGAGCATTCGTGTTGCTGAGATTCGTAAAGCCCTTCAAATAAGAAGAGGTTCTTAGACTTAGTTAAAGGAGTGCTTTAACTAAGAGATCAGTTCTGACGACTTAAGATTGGTGGTCTTAAGCGAAGGAAGTTCTGGGTAAAACCTAGTAAGATTGAAGTGACGTTTCTAGGTAAAGTACACATGCTTAAATAGGACACTATATACGCACGGACCAAGGCTAAGGTGGGATAATAGTACACAGGTCGAATAAGGAAGTCAGATCAAAAAGGGAATTCAAGAGCGAAGGAAAGGTGATGCATAATAGTGAATCGTTAAGTAAGGAGCAAAGTGATTGTAACACCGTCAGCACAATCTTCGCCGGCAACAGGACAGGAATGAGATAAGACAGCAAGCACAAGCAGAGGCAGCCGGGATGCAGCCTCTACAGGTACCTCAAATTCCTAATCAACCTGCTCCTCCTGCTCCTCCTGCTCCTCCTGCTCCTCCTATATATGGCCCTATTCATTATGAGGGTGCTGTTGGTCCTCACAATGTTGACAATCCCCTGCACTACTTTGCGCCAAATCCTGCACAACCTTTATATGGACCACCTCAACCTGATTATCGTCAGTTTAATGCTCAATTTCAACAACATTGGGAGGTAGAGCAAATAGAAAATGAGCGCATCAGAAATGACTTGCTTCAAAGACAAGTGCAGGAGGAATTTCATCGACAGCAGATTCAGCTGCAATTGCAGCAGCAGGAAGCTGAGCGACTGCAGATGCAACAGCAATTACAGCAGCAATGGCAGCTGCAATTGCAGCAACAGGAAGCTGAGAATGCCAATAGACAAGCTTATGACATTCTGCGTGCAGGTCAAGAGGCAGAAGAGGAACAACACCGTCAGGAGCAGAGGGATCGTGAGCAACAGGAGCATCTTGAAGAGGCATTGCGCGAATATGATAATCCTGCTTCTCAGCAGCAGCATGAAGACGACAAAGAAAGAAGAAGAACTCAGGAGCAAGAACATCGCCGGCAGCGCGATGCAGAGGATGATGAAAATATCAACCAGGCGCCTGTCCGAAATATCCCTATCTCAGATGGAGCTCAACCATACACAGAGCCCATTGATCATTACACTCTTGGTCCTCTGAATGTGGAGTGCCCCAACTGCCATGCCCTGCATTTTGCATGTGAGAGACTCACCAAATCATCTGCACAAAACCCATGCTTTGGTACATGCTGCTTGGAGGGAAAAGTCGACCTTGCTCCCTTTCCAGCATGGCCACACGAGCTGCAACAGGCATATGGAGACAGAACATTTGTGTCCAAGATTCGCCAGTACAACAGTGCTCTTGCATTCACATCTGTAGGTGTCACCATCGAGGATAGGGCCCTTCAAGGCTCTGGCCCAAATGCTTTTCGTATACACGGTTCTCTTCACCACCTTATGGGCAGCCTGATTGCCCCTGAAGGTACTCAGCCTTCGTGCGCTCAAATCTACACGAGCTCACGCCCGTTGTGCCTTTGGCACAAATCGAAGGAGCGCTACACGCTCCTTCAGGGGAGAAAAATGAGTGTTGTTCCTTCATCACAGGAAGCCAAGGAGGGCTACGCCCTCCTTTGGCTTCCTGGCCTCAGGCTGCATCCTAATAAATTGTGCATTTTGAATGATTTTGAAATATATTTATGAGCAGCTTTTCAAAAAAACTCAAAGTACAATCTATCACACCACATAAAAGTACATAGTACTACATACAATCAGTCAGTGCTATGTTCTTTGAGCAGGATTTTGACCAATATAAAAATACAAAATATGTAACAGTATCATTGAATGTATTTGTTTTCCCATTTTTCCCTGCTTCCCATCTAGGGATCAGCAGGGGTATGGGAAACCCTTGAGGGTAGGGGTAGGGGTTTGGATCTGAAGACCCCTGTACCCCTGGGAATATACCTCCAAATTGATTACCATAGGAGTGATGGATCAGTATAAAATTTTGAAGTTGTACATGTGCCTTCAAATGGTAATATATGTGATTGGAAAAAGTGTTACCATGGGGTATACCCATGCTAATCCCTACTCCCTACTCCCTACTCCCTACTTCCTACTCCTGTCTCCTGTCTCCTGTCTCCCGTCTCCTGTCTCCCGTCTCCTGTCTCCCGTCTCCCGTCTCCCGTCTCCCGTCTCCCGTCTCCCGTCTCCCGTCTCCCGTCTCCCGTCTCCCGTCTCCCGTCTCCCGTCTCCCGTCTCCCGTCTCCCGTCTCCCATCTCCCATCTCCCGTCTCCCGTCTCCCGTCTCCCGTCTCCCGTCTCCCGTCTCCCGTCTCCCGTCTCCCGTCTCCCATCTCCCGTCTCCCGTCTCCCGTCTCCCGTCTCCCGTCTCCCGTCTCTGTTCTCTCAGTCTCCCATCTCCTGTCTCCTGTTCTCCCATTTCCCCATTTTCCTGTCATCGCATTCTCTGGTTTTTGAGTCTACATTGTCTTTGTCTCCTTTTTTTATTTGAATCTTATCTCCTGTCACCACATTTGTTATCTCCCTGTCTGTAATTGTATCATATGTTGTTCCATTTATGTACATATACAGTCACTACTAATAATTGCAGTAGGCAAAACACTCAAATCCTGTTGTCCCCCTGCTCAAACACATTATTTAATGCCATGTACACATACAGTTACCAATGTTGTTGCGCAACATTCCCAATGGGTGACGTTGTTTGAGTCGCCGCTCGAAATATACATGAAAACCACGCGAGTTTCCAAATCGAGGTTAAGCGAGGTAAGCGAAAACCACATGGCCTTTGGCGAAATACGTGAAACATGCGAAATACGCGAAAGCCACGCGAGCGCGCGAACATTTCCGAAAACCATTGTACTTTACTTCTTAGATCCTATGAGAGTACGACCTTAACATATACGCTCTGTCCAAAGCCTTGCATAGCTTTGGACTGCACTGACTGATTCTCCGTTAAATCCCTCAGTAGTATATAAACCCTGTAGAATCTTGTACTTCCTGAGTTCAAATATTATCTTAGACTTTGCTCATTCCCTCCTCCGTCCGACTTGAGTTTTTCCTGTTGTCGTCCTCCGCTAGTCTTAGGATTGACTCCTATAGACTTGTCATCGCCGCCTCTACCTCTAGTAGTCCTCCACTGTTTTCTTTCTAGTTCGGACATCGTCCGGATTAGTCTTATCACTTGTTCCCGAACGTCCGCCAGAATTCCCGCGCATCGGACGTCGGACTGGAGACATCGTCCGATAAACTTTGTGCATTAGTCTAGTTGTCATATCCCGCGTTCCAGACCCGGACCTATGACACAAATCATTTCCGGACTTCCGGATCCGGCCGACTTCTATATCTCAAGGACCACGCTATAGATTTAGCTTAGAGGAAAGCTCCCATGCCCACGGACGATATCAAGGACACGCGAATGCTAGACGGAAACCCGCTCCGGACTTCAAAGTCGGAGAACAGGTCTTCGTCAAAGCAAACTATTTTCGCTTGACCCGACCTTTGAAAAAGCTCTCGGAAAAGAATCCATCTTCCGGACACTATGCGACCCGTGCATCCCGTATTCCATGTCTCTCAGTTAGAATCCGCGACTCTGAACACCATTCCCAATCGCATCCAACCTCCTCCGCCTCCGGTATGGCTGCTATACACGGTCCCATAATATGGTCCCCATTGGGAGCCGTTCTGTGTAAGGCGGATGGTTGGTTATCCATGCATTAACCACCAGCATGTACGGTCCCCAATGGGAGCCGTGATCATCCGCCAGTATAGCTACTGTGCACGGTCCCATGATACGGTCCCCATTGGGAGCCGTTCTGTGAAAGGCGGATGGTCATCCATCCATGATCGACCAGTATGGAGGGTCCTCAATGGGAGCCGTCGTCGTCCGCAACTATGGCTGCTGTACATGGTCCCATAATACGGTCCCCAATGGGGGCCGTGCGGATCCGGATGTGTTATGGCGTTATGCATCTATTATCCAGCAGTATGTACGGTCCTCAACGGGAGCCGTGGTTGTCCGCCAGTATGGCTGCTGTACACGGTCCCATAATACGATCCCCAGTTGGAGCCGTTGTGTGTAAGGCGGATGGTGATCCATTCATCATCCACCAGTATCATGGGACCATGTACAGCAGCCTGACAGGCGGTAACACCAGTCTATCTGAAGACGCAAATTAAGTGCAGCCGGTTGCAGCCGGTTATAGGTATAACCGGATGTCCGGAGTTAGGGGCTCACTGAGAAGGAAACAGATCCGGAAGATACAGGTTGGTCGGATCCGGATATCCGAACATGATGTATGTGAGAAGTCCGGGTCCGGAACGCGGGATATGACAGTATCCCCTTTTAGGGCCGCGCCCACGAGGCTTCTGAATGACAAGTCCGGTTCGGAGTTTAATAAATGCGAGATTATGGGCGGAGCTCGTAAGAATATGACTGGGCATATAAGTAGGCCGGGGCGCCCATGAGAAGTATAAAACTTTCCCCCGACATCCTATTATCGCTTGATATGTCTAACTCCACTTCCGGCAACAAGAAGTCCGCCCGGCAACTCCTCGAAGAGAGGCAAGCGGAAATGATCGCTGAAATCGCGCGACTCGAGGCGGACGCTCGGAGAGAGGCGGAAGAAGAGGAACGCAAGCGCAAGGAGGCGGAAGAGGAACAGAAGCGGAAGGATATGGAGGAGATTCGGCAGCAGTTGGCTGAGCGCGAGCGCGAGCGTTTGGTTAAGGCTAGGGCGGGTAACGCGTCGGAGGTGATTTGTTTAAGTTTTCTGTGATTTCCGGAGGTTTACAAAATGTCAGTCCAGCGGTCCGGCGGATCCGGAGCTCGCATGTGAGATGTGCGTCACTAGGCGCAAGACTTGCACCTGGGCAGTAGCATCTAAGATGCCGAGGGTGAGTCACGATGTCGTTTGGATTCGGATGGTTACTGATGGTTCCAAAAGATCCGGACTTGTGACCAATGCCGCGCGTCGAAGGAGAAGTGCTTCGGCGGAAATCCGCCCGTCAAGGCGCCGGCCGGCAAAGGCAAAGGCAAAAAACGCGCGCGTCCGGAGGGATCTCCGTCCCCGAAGGGCAAAGGTAAACGGCGTCAGCGGAGTCCGGAGCACATGGACGACGACGTGGAGATAATCTCCAATCCCCGGACGGTCATTGGGGAGAATCAAGACTGGGCGGAGTACGATGATCAGGCATGGGTCGCAGCCGCCAACAACATTGTGGCGGAACTGGCCCGGACCAATGGGCTGATGGAGAGGGGTATTGCAGCGGCGGAAGGAAGCAGGGCTGCGATGGGCCGGGTGAGTGAGACAATGCTCCGGTTCATAGAGGAGCAGAGGGAGTTTCAGAACCTCGTCTTGGAGGGTCTGAAGAGGGGATTCCGGATGAATGTGGAGAATGCTTCGGAGGAGGAGGAGGATGCTTCGGAGGAGAAAAATGCTGAGGCGGCGGCAAGGGAGGCCGGCGAATCCGGCGGAGACATGGAAATGGACTCTTAGGTAGTCGGATCCGAAATCCGGATGTGAGATGTTTAAATAATGTAGACATATGCATATCTCTTTTAGGAGCCGTGCAGATCCGGATGTGTGATGCATTTATTATCCAGCAGAGAGTCGTCTGTATCTGCCAGTATGGCTGCTGTACACGGTCCCATGATACGGTCCCCATTGGGAGCCGATGTGTGTAAGGCGGATGGTGATCCATGCATTAACCAACCAACCAACCAACTACCAGTATGTACGGTCCTCAATGGGAGCCGTCTGTATCCGCCTGTATGGCTGCTGTACACGGTCCCATAATACTGGTGGATGATGCATGGTTGCATGGTTCACCATCCGCCTCACACACAACGGCTCCCACTGGGGACCGTATTTATGGGACCGTATACAGTGGCCATACTGGCGGACAACTACGGCTCCCGTTGAGGACCGTACATACTGCTGGATAATAGATGCATAACGCCATAACACATCCGGATCCGCACGGCCCCCATTGGGGACCGTATTATGGGACCATGTACAGCAGCCATAGTTGCGGACGACGACGGCCCCCATTGAGGACCCTCCATACTGGTCGATTATGGATGGATGACCATCCGCCTTTCACGGAACGGCTCTCAATGGGGACCGTATTATGGGACCGTGCACAGTAGCTATACTGGCGGATGATCACGGCTCCCATTGGGGACCGTACATGCTGGTGGTTAATGCATGGATAACCAACCATCCGCCTTACACAGAACGGCTCTCAATGGGGACCGTATTACGGGACCGTGTACAGCAGCCTTACCTGCCGGATGATCACGGCTCCCATTGGGGACCGTACATGCTGGTGGTTAATGCATGGATAACCAACCATCCGCCTTACACAGAACGGCTCCCAATGGGGACCGTATCATGGCCAATGGGGACCGTATCATGGGACCGTGTACAGTAGCCTTACTGCCGGATGATCACGGTTCCCATTGGGGACCCTACATACTGGTCGATTACGGATGAATGACCATCCGCTTTACGCAAAACGGCTCACTTTCGGATTCATCTTTGCCTTGTATTTGACACTATGGAAATCCAAGTAGTACATGTTGTTGCTATTCAAACGCTATGCTATTTGTACGGAAAATAATTGACAACTATCTAGCGGCAGCGGCGGCGCGTCTCTAAGATAAGCCCGGTAAGCCCGTTGTTGTTTTTGTTGTTTTTGTTGTTGTTGTTGTTGTTGTTGTTGTGTATTTACAAGATACATATCCGGGTTGGGTTGGGTTGCAGGACATCCCGAACCGCTCACTACACATCTATCTCGGACCCGGATTCCTCCTCCTCCTCACGCAACAGGATCCGGTCCGGGATCGGTGCAATTCCATTCACCCATTGACGCCGGTCCACCTCAGGCTCGCCTCCATTCTCATCCTCGCTCGCCTCTTCTTCTTCCTCGCCTTCAGCATCTCCACCCGGTACCCGCTCCGGCTCCCATCTAGCAGGGTGCGCTGATGGGCTCACAATGACCTGTGGAGCTCGACCATCGTAATTGACCGGAAATTTCCGGAAGTTCAGGTCCACCTCATAGTTCCACACCCGGGACTTGCACGGCTTCGCAATCCACAACAACGTCCTGAATAATTCCCAGAATTTGCGTCGGACCGTGTCGAAGTCCTTGGCCGACAGTTTCAGTTTCAGGTCGCACCATTCCTCCCAATATTTCATCCTCGGATAGTTCTGTGGCTGCCTTCCGGCCGGTCCTTTGAAAGACGGGAAGTAAAGGTTAAATGCGTCCATCCATTCCTTTCCACTAACTTTCATGCACTGCACCCGGTGGAAGACCATCGCGAGGTTCATGTCTTTGTAGACGTCATCAGTGACATGCAGACGTTCCTCCATACTGAGTCTGCAGTGTGATGCCGCGAGTGGCTCGCCCTTCAAATTTCCACATTTTTGCAGTACGTCACTGCAAAACTGGTTCCATAGTCTGGTCAATTGCACCCCGGGGTCATCTTGACGTTCTTCAGGGTAGTCAGCACGTTCGTCCCATGGCAGGTCCTCGCCAGCATCGTAGTGTCCGTCACCGAGGTAGATTTCAAAGTTTTCAAGGATGGCTGCAGGAGCTGGCTCGTCCACCCGATGTCTTTTGGAGAATGACTTTTGTGTCCCCACCCGTGCCTTAGGCACCATGGAATTCGGAATGTAAAGTAGAGGCCGATACTTTCTCTGCAGTGTATCATAATCCATCCCAAACACATACTTGAAGCTCGACTGCCGCATCACTGAAGGACCTCGCTCCATTCTCGGAATATCTGCCGTTGGTGGCCAGATAATAGTCCGGAAAAAATAGGCCCCATATGCACTGAATGGCAAGCCATCGCCAGGCCGAATATCCTCTCTCCTAGGACGGATGTCCAACATGGCATGTTCATAATCCTCGGTCAGAGGCAGCACTGTGCACATGACATCACGTGCCGCACTGCCATCGTCCGGCCGAGAGTGCAGCCCATTGGTAAGCCACTGAATACCTGCTGTCAGGGCAAGGGCATCCGGTGATACTCGAGGACTACCACCAACTTGATTTTGCAGAGACACTGTGCGTGAAAATCCCTGCAGACGGACAAGTCGCCATTGCCTGTGAACAAAAAATTTCATGTGAGTACAACAACTCCCAGGTGATGCCTCTGCTATGGGATGAAGCTCACTCACCACCAATCCTTACGATCAAAGGCCAAGATGCTGCTTGCTATTAGCTCCTCGGGAATGGTCAAAAATCTCTCGTTGGCCTGATCAATCTGAACTCTGAACTCAATTCTCGCAGCGCAGTTGTGATTCTCCTTGGCATCAAAATACAAATCATGCAGCCTCTGCATATATGCCGGGGGACGACCATCTAGCATGTCTTTGCCGCGAATGGTCAATCCATGTTTTCCACGGTCCAGTTGTTGAATCAAGGCTTTATCGGTCGTGTAGGCTTGAATGTATGAAGGATCTTCAACACCCAATGCAAAGGTGCCACGGAATCCAGAGACATGCAACAAACCAGACGAAATATCCCTGTGGTAATGGCGTGATGGACGGTTGACATAGCTGGCAGCTTGAGCAGCAGTCAAACAAGTGAAGTGTTGGATGATGTCACTGTGGGAGTCGGTGCGCCACTGATAGGAAAAGCCTGGCTCAGATAATTCCAGTCCTACATCCACCCAGCAGCGTGGTTCTGCACGTAGCTCATCATCCAGGTCACCCAGCAAGACATACAATGCATCCAATGCATCTCCATTGTTGTCCGGAACATGTTGGTTTGCCTCTTTGACACCCTGGACCTGTGTCATGAATAACATATCTCTTGCCCAGGCATGCTTGTTGGCCAATTTTCTGGGCAGGTCGTATCCAAGATTAGGGATCATGGCACTGGGGAAAGGATGAGTTCGATGTTGAAACTGATTGTTGGATTTCCTGGCACGATGAAGGGCAGTGGCATAGCTGGTGGGCCAATTGGTGATAGTCTCTGGATTGTGCTTGCGGAGTGTCGGTAACAGACCATCCTCATAAATTGCAGTCTTCTGCTCTGGGGTGAGCTCCACAGGTACATCTGCGTTGTTCTCTTGATATAATGCTGGAAAGAACAGCCGCACCTTGGTGCGAACACTCACAGTCCCCAAGCATATGTTGGGCACACGGTGTGGATGTACTGGCACCTCAGCCTATTGCACATGGTTGGTTGGTTGGTTGGTTGGTCAGTGGGCTGTAAGCACGGATCAGAGACAGCAGACACTTACCTGATGTGCTTTGATTTTCATCGGAACTTGGAGGTGCACATTAGATGTAAGAGTATCCACAGTATTAGAGACAGGATAGATAAAGAGGTCCCTGGCAATTGGAAGCCAGTCAGTGAAGCTGATGAGGCTGTCATAGTCTCTGACAACAGTGACAACCCTGTCTTCAGTGATTTTGTTGCGTGTCGGTTCGATGGAATACTGAACAAGTTTCTGAGAATCATATCCAGTGAGCACAAGATTGAGGGCCCTATAATACCGAGCATCATTGACAGCCTGATCTTCTCCATTTGCAGCATGAAGAAGGGGGATGCACTCGTTGTTGAACATAGCAAGAGAGCAGCCTGTAACAGTTGGGCGGGCAGGTCTGTTAGCTGGCATATTGAAGATGATAGCAGGTATGAGAATGCTGAAGAGTCTTGGCACAAGATATTGGAGAATGGAGGGGAAAAAAACTCATCACAAATATTGCAGGGCATTTATATAGAATATTGTGACATCACGTCACATTTAAGATTCATGATTTAAGTTTGACACATGAGGTAATGATCTGAATTCTATTTACATAATGAATTTTGACATTACTTGTTGTTTGTTGTGTTAACAACAACAACAACAACAACAACAACAACAACAACAACAAAGGCTATATCATCATAGGAAAATTGCCACGAGCACACATTACATATTATAAGGACACAAATGAAACCCTGCCATACACACAATGCACTCGTCTTATGGCACCCTGTGGGGGCCATCCTAAAAGTTGTATATCGGGTGCTCTGGCAGACACCAATGATAGTTGGTCTGTGTGGCACCCATTGGAAGCCTCGCATACAGCATTCTGAGGGGATGCACATTAATGAGCCTCCTTTGCACCAGTCTGGATGTGGCACCCAACGGGAGCCCTTCTCAGAGTAGTATATGTGTGGCACCCATTGGGAGCCCTTCTTAGAGTAGTATATGTGCAGCACCCATTGGGAGCCCTTCTCAGAGTGGTATATGTGTGGCACCCATTGGGAGCCTTCTCTGTATCAATCAGGTGCGGCACCCATTGGAAGCCCTTCTCCGAGTAGTATATGTGTGGCACCTATTGGGAGCCCTTCTCCGAGTAGTATGTGTGCGGCACCCATTGGGAGCCCTTCTCAGAGTAGTATATGTGCAGCACCCATTGGGAGTTCTTTTCAGAGTAGTATATATGTGGCACCCATTGGGAGCCATTCTTAGACTCAAATATGTGTAGCACTCATTGGGTGCCCTATCAGTCTAGTCCAAATATTATGACTTGTTTGTCCCTGTTTTGTCTCTACATTTTATAACATTCTGCACAGCTTTTTCTTCTTTCTCTCTCCTACATTCTATTGTGCAGCATCCTCTCTCAACAACAACAACAACATCCCTCCTATAATGTTCTCTCTCCTTTCTTTACTATTTCACTGGTTTGCTTATCTGGGTAGTTATCTACTGCTAAGCTTCTCTACTCTAATTGATCCTAACTTTCTTTAATATTTCTAGTGGTGACTTGCTCTTGCAAATCTGACACTAGTCAAGCAATACATTCTGTGACATACCAACGATCTCTCACTTTCCTAACCTATGATTTTATGAATATCTGGTTAATAATTGTCCCTGTCATTATTGGCATCCTTATCATTCTCTATGCACTCTATCTTCATTATCTTACACGCACAACTGCCGATCAGCTAAATGCCATTGAGCTTCAACGCATCACTACTACTCTTCCACGGACCAGATCACCAAGCCCTCCTATGCTTGTTTTCTAATCTCACACAACATCCGAGTCCTGGACATTCATGTTAGTACTCCACTATTCCTACTTGCCTAGCTGTCTGATATGGGCTAACTCTTTGCTAGTTGCTAGTTGCTAGTTAAACAGTCAGACAACAACAGTTTACCATGCAAAGTAGGATAGCCCATTGACAGTTTCATAATTATGGGCCAGCCCAAAGCCTCCTCTACACTATATAGGTGTGGTATCCATTGGGAGCCCTTCTTAGAGTGACATATATGTAACATACATTATAAGGAGGGCGTAGCCCTCCTTGGCTTCCTGTGATGAAGGAACAACACTCATTTTTCTCCCCTGAAGGAGCGCGTAGCGCTCCTTCGATTTGTGCCGAAGGCACAACGGGCGTGAGCTCGTAAGAGTTAAGAGTGGATACATGAATCAGGGTTCTTAACATGATGACAAGATGATTGTTGATTGTCGATTGTTGATTGTTGATTGTTGATTGTTGATTGTTGATTGTTGATTGTTGGATAAATGAGCCTAGAGAAGACTAGTGTTAAGAACGTGCTCAAGGGTCGAATCCGAAGGGCTTAGCTTCAGCCCCTTATCCGAGTACGTGCCCCAACTTCCGAAGGCTGTCGAACGATGTCCGAAGGTTATCGGACGATGTCCGGAGTCCGATGTCCGATGCGCGGGAATTCCGGCGGACGTTCGGGAACAAGTGATAAGACTAATCCGGACGATATCCGAACTAGAAGGGAAACAGCGGAGGACTACCAGAGGTAGAGGCGGATGTGTCAAGTCTATAGAGTCGATCCTAAGACTAACGGAGGACGGCGAGAGGAACTCGTATCCAACCTCCTCCGCCTCCGGTATGGCTGCAGTACATGGTCCCATAATACGGTCCCCAATGGGAGCCGTTCTGTGTGAGGCGGATTGTCATCCATCCATTATCGAGCGGTATGTACGGTCCCCAATGGGAGCCGTGATCATCCGGCAGTAAGGCTGCTGTACACGGTCTCATGATACGGTCCCCATTGGGAGCCGGTCTGTGTGAGGCGGATTGTCATCCATCCATTATCGAGCGGTATGTACGGTCCCCAATGGGAGCCGTGATCATCCGGCAGTAAGGCTGCTGTACACGGTCTCATGATACGGTCCCCATTGGGAGCCGGTCTGTGTGAGGCGGATTGTCATCCATCCATTGTCGAGCGGTATGTACGGTCCCCAATGGGAGCCGTGATCATCCGGCAGTATGGCTACTGTACACGGTCCCATAATACGGTCCCCATTGGGAGCCGTTCTGTGAAAGGCGGATGGTTATCCATCCATCATCCATCACAATGGCGGCTGTAGATGATACTATGATGCGGTCCCCATTGGGAGCCACGTGACGCATTGAGGGTGGTTGGGTGGTGTCCTCGCTGTATTTCACAGCCCTATATGTGCGTGATATCATTTGTGCACCTCTCACAGACGCGGCTCCCAATGGGACCCGCGCATATCGGGCTGTGAAATACAGCGAGGACACCACCCAACCACCCTCAATGCGTCACGTGGCTCCCAATGGGGACCGCATCATAGTATCATCTACAGCCGCCATTGTGATGGATGATGGATGGATAACCATCGCCTTTCACAGAACGGCTCCCAATGGGGACCGTATTATGGGACCGTGTACAGTAGCCATACTGCCGGATGATCACGGCTCCCATTGGGGACCGTACATACCGCTCGACAATGGATGGATGACAATCCGCCTCACACAGACCGGCTCCCAATGGGGACCGTATCATGAGACCGTGTACAGCAGCCTTACTGCCGGATGATCACGGCTCCCATTGGGGACCGTACATACCGCTCGACAATGGATGGATGACAATCCGCCTCACACAGACCGGCTCCCAATGGGGACCGTATCATGAGACCGTGTACAGCAGCCTTACTGCCGAATGATCACGGCTCCCATTGGGGACCGTACATACCGCTCGATAATGGATGGATGACAATCCGCCTCACACAGAACGGCTCACTTTCGGATTCGTCTTTGCCTTGTATTTGACACTAGAAATCCAAGTAGTACATCTTGCTATTCAAACGCTATGCTATCAATCCACGTAGTCCATGTTGCTATTCAAATGATTTCTACTGCTATGGTATTAGAGCGAGGGAGAGAACTATCTAGCGGCGGCGGGAGCGCTTGTCCGAGATGCGCCCCTCAATGTCATTCAATTCCTTTCTCATGCTCTCGCACGTCGCCTGTATGACGTTGAGGACGCTATGAAGACCGACCATCCTACCGGCGAGATAAAGGCTCTCGTCCGCATTATCACTCCCCGCCTCTGTTGACTGCTCCCGCATATCCGCGGCCTTCCGTTTCCGGTTAGTAATGATGTTGTCATGCGAGAGCTGTGCGGTCAAAGGAGCTGCAATAGTCCGTTTCCCGGACGGCGTGAAGATCGGCGCATGGGCGGACATGCTTGTACCCTCGGAAGCGGGCGCTCCGACTGGCGTGACCCCGCGGGTAGGAGTCACTGATGCGACTTCAGCATTAGCCTTGGGAGCCGGACCCGCTTTCTGAGAAGATCCGCTGGGCTTGACGATGATGGTACCGGTCGGCCTCGGTTTGGGAACGGACGCGGGTGGGGGTGGAGACGGTGAGCGGGTCATCTGCCTGCCTCTGCCTTTGGCTGCAATATTGTCAGTCAGCGCCGGTTATATGAGACGTAAAAGATCCCAACGATACTCACTCACTAAGGAGCACTTGCTCTTCGCGTGCCGGCAGGCGTCGCACGACGCGTAGCCAAAGACAAAGATGCAGTCACTCTTGGATTTCTTGCATTTCAGACATGGCACCTTGTTGAGGTGCGGAATATTGGTGCTCTTTCTCGGGGTCTGCGGCTGCGCACGTAAAGTGGTTGGTTGGTCAGTTAAAATGAGAGAAACGAATATGAGATACGAACGTTGTTTGTGACCGGCTCCGAGACATGGCGAGTCTCTCCGGCAATCTCGACTTCGGAGTCGTCGTCTACAGGTGGATTGGGTCTCTTTCCACGCCGAAGTCGCGTCAATTCCCGCGCGGCGTTCTCCGTCTCTTCCTCCGCATCTTCCTCCGCCGTCAAAGTTTTCCCCTGCTTCTCCTGCCCTGACTGACCGGTTCCGTGCTGCGACGTTTCCGCCGGCTCATCCGTGTTGCCGGTCATCGTCTGATCCTGCTTTGCCTTTGCCTTGCCCTTGCCCTGCGCCGCCGGTTGAGTCTTGTTCGCATGTGGGGCCTGCTGCGCTTGGGCGGCGGCAGCGTCCGTCGTCGCCTTGATTCGCTCTTGGAAAGTCCTGAACAGCTGTCGACCGTGCTGACCGGCTTCCTTCTCGGCGATAGTGAACTCGACATCCACACCCGCCTCCCGCGCATTGGTTATTCCGTTTTGGAGAGCCCCCTACAACCACATGAGAAGTGGTTGGTTGGTTTAAGTTAGCGCAAAGACAACGAAAAAGCAAATAATCACGCACCAAAGCATCATTCCACCGTCTGCACCACTGCTCCTGCTCCACAACGTTACTATCGCCGTTTACCGTGGGGGCGGACGTGACAACGTCGGACATGTGGTTGCGCAACACGATCATTCGATTTTTGAGAGCGATCTTCTGCTGATTCTCGCCTGCCGGACGTGACAGAGCGAAGATGTCGTCGATATCGAGCTGTTGGTCGGCCATCGTCTGAGTGAGATAACGATGGTAAAGAAGAAAGTGGGCAAAACGATGAGAACGGAAGTTATAAGGAAGCGCGATTCTGTGCCTCGTGCAATCCATTGTTCTGGGTGAATTATCAAATTACACATATTCCACCGGTCACGTGAGATGCTTCGCAAAGTTTAAAGTTCGTGAATACCTAAGGTGTAAGCCTAGTATTGGACCGGTTAGTATTGGACCGGTTGATATCTTTAATGCAATCGGTTGACCGACGCGACCGGGTCATAGGGATCGCAACATTGATCCGTATGTCGTTAGCTGCTCTGCACCCATTGTGTCGGGTCCATGTTCCAATTAGGCCACAACGCCGTCACGTGTCTTTCGCGACCAATTTGACCAAGTCTGATTGGTTGGTCGGTTGATCCGTTGGCTTTATAAACTAACCGGCTCCGTGTCGGAGCCGTGAGCACCAGCAATGGGAGCCGTAATACGGTCCCCATTGGGAGTCGCTCTGTGTAAGGCCGATGGATCATCCACCAATATTTACGGTCCCCAATGGGAGCCGTGATCGTCCGCCAGTATGCCTACTGTACACGGTCCCATAAAATACGGTCCCCACTAGGAGCCGTGCTCATCCGGATAGGTGATACATCCATTATCCAGCGGTATGTACGGTCCCCAATGGGAGCCGCGATCCTCCGGCAGTATGGCCTCTGTACATGGTCTCATAATACGGTCCCCAATGGGAGCCGTGGTTGTTTGCTAGTATGGCTACTGTACACGGTCCCATAATACGGTCCCCATTGGGTGCCGCGCTGATTCGGATGGGTTATCTAGCGGTATGCACGGTCCCCAATGGGAGCCGTCGTTGTCCGGCAGTATGGCTGCTGTACACGGTCCCATAATACGGTCCCCATTGGGAGCCGTTCTGTATGAGGGGGATGGCCATCACTCCATGACCCACCAGTATGTACGGTCCTCAACGGGAGCTGTGATCATCCGGCAGTATGGCTTCTGTACATGGTCGCATAATACGGTCCCCAATGGGAGCCGCGTCTTTCACGAGCACCGGGGGTTGGTGTACCGGCCGATTACCCGCCTATCATACACAACGATGTTGTGAATCAGCCGAAGTTGTTGTTATGCCGGCCACTTGAACTGCTCCCATTGTGAGCTGTGCCTATAATGAGCTGGAACGCACCTCTCTCGCCCGGTTAGTTGCTGTGGGAAGTCACGCCATCTGAGCCAACACATTATAACATGCTATTAACTACAACTACAACTACACAACTACACGAAGAATAAACTGCAACTGCATATTGAGGGAGCGCAAAATGATAGGAAACTGAAATACAGACAATGGTACGGATGAGTATGATGACGCATGTCAATGTCATGTGCAATAGTGCGGACCGGACACCCCTCAGGAACGAGCTCTCGAAATGCCTCCACGGCCACGCAAGCCCCGCATGCCTCTTGGCTTGGGCGCATTCTCAGGTACGGCGGTCCGGTCGTTAAACGATATGCTGCCGCCGGCACCCTCATTTTGCGAGGACTGGGAGGGCCGAACGGCCGCCGAGCCATCCCCATGCACATGAACCTTCTTATGCGGAGGACGAGGGCGATTGGGACTTCTTTGAGGTCCGGACGGAGGGGATGCAACCGTTGACGTTGTACTACGACGGCGTTTCTGTCCACCAGAGTAGGTATCAGTAAATCTCTGGTCATCCCACGGCTGCGATGACTGAACCCGGTCGTCGTCGCGTTCAGTCAACGTTAGGTCAGACATCTGCTTTTCACCCAGCAACGCCTCCACGTCACTTTTATCCTGGATACCATGACCGGACATCAGTCTCCGTTGACAATCCGGAGCCGAACGACACTGACCTTTGCTGAATTCTGAGTGCCAGCCAATGGGCCGGTGGTGTCCCCATCATCTAGCGTGAAGCCATCGTCGACATCACGGATGACCGGCCGCCTTGTAAGGTTTATACGAGCGCCCGCTTCGTCGTCCTCAACGTCAGTCTCGTCCCTCTGAGCGGTTGATGCTGGTGGACATGAATTCAAATACTCGACGTCAGTATGAGACTTCGACGGATGAACTACAAAGACTTACATATAGCAGCGGTTCCGGAGGATCGGGGCTGAATCTGACTGTCATCGTCTTCGTCTTCAGCGTGGTCGTCAGGTATGGTCCGTGTCACCAGCGTCTTATACTTACCACTGGATGGAACTGCTGCAGCTGCACGATTCGCCGGCCCCGGTTTGGCACCGCGGGATGAGGTGATCTGCTCATCCTGCATGATCCGCTCAGTCGCCGACATTAAAGCTGTGCTCTTTCCCTTCTCTGTCCCCTTTACTGTCGGCTTCGGCCTAGGTTTTTGCTTGGGCGGCGGCGGCGCAGACGTCCCCTCCTCATCGTCGTCCATGTCAATATCGTCTTCGACCGCCTTGTCCTTTCCCTTCGCCTTCGGCTTGGGTTGTGGCTTTGGCCGCGGCGGCTCAGACGTCCCCTCCTCCTCCTCGTCCATTTCGATGTCGTCTTCGACCGCCTTGTCCTTTCCCTTCGCCTTCGGCTTACTAACCTTGGCCTTCGGCTTGGGTTTTGGCTTTGGCCGCGGCGGCTCAGACGTCCCCTCCTCCTCCTCGTCCATTTCGATGTCGTCTTCGACCGCCTTGTCCTTTCCCTTCGCCTTCGGCTTGGGTTTTGGCTTTGGCCGCGGCGGCTCAGACGTCCCCTCCTCCTCCTCGTCCATTTCGATCTCGTCTTCGACCGCCTTGTCCCTTCCCTTCGCCTTCGGCTTACCAACCTTGGCCTTCGGCTTGGGTTTTGGCTTCGGCCGCGGCGGCTCAGACGTCCCCTCCTCCTCGTCGTCCATGTCAATGTCCTCTTCACCACCTTGACCTTTTCTTTTCCCTTCGCCATTGCCTTGCCCATAGCCTTCTGCTTCCCCTTATCCTTGCGCGGGCCGGTTGAGGATGTCGCGTCTGCACCATCGTCCTGCTCGTCTGCCTCGGGCTGAGAGCCATCGTCGTCGACGACGACGGACGAACGATCAAAATCTTGCCTTCATCATCGCCGGTGGTCTTGAGGTTACGGGCTTGCTGCTTCTTGCCGCCGTACGTCCTGATGATTTTGTTGCGGGTGGCCGTTTTGTCCGGTACAGTACTAGCCGCTGATGTCGACTTGCGCGAAGACCCGGAA
>NW_024539885.1:0-32251 GCF_016647785.1 Suillus fuscotomentosus | reverse complement strand
ATTCAGACAGCTGGTATGGCAACGGTCTCGCTCATCCATCTAGACCAGTTGGTGGACTCGGGCAAATTGAATGAATTCTGTTTTTGAAAATGAGAACGAAGATTTGCGGAAGCCCAGATAGCTGATAAAGCAATGGTTCCTCGTGGATCTCATCATCATCTGGGCTGTCCTGCCGTGTAGATGGATGACGAGAGGAAAACAAGCGCGTTGCTGGTAGTGAGAGCATATCCCTAAACGAAAGCCCATAGAAATGCTTACCCTGAGCATTGAAATACGTGGTTTGATCGATAGACTGGTGCATCGTCCTTGGGTGGGGTTGGGGTAAAGTCTAGGTCTAGGTGCAAATCATTAATCAGCGATTCTAATTGATGCTCGAGGACGGGCGGATGCATGAGCGCTGCTGTATCGATGGCGAGTCTAGCATATGCCGTCGACAGATGGAGTGGGGTAAACAACTTACAACTGGCCAAACCAGACGCCCTGAATAGCGTCTCTAATGTATATGCCGTGCCAATTCTTTGGGGGTGCAGAATCCTAATATTGGAATGTGCAGATATCCAGCATGGGTGCATATGGGCGGGGATTATCGGTTCGGAAATTTGAAGAGAAGACGTGTAGGAATCAAGGAATAGAACTATGCCAGCGTGCTCGTGAGGCTGGCAAAGTATTTCATGGCGTACAAAGAAGGTCCAATTAGTACTCAGCCTCAGATGGCATAATGTCCGTCGAACTTTACGTGCACGTCAATTCTGGTCCCTCTGATAGCCGATTACTTGCAGGGGTGACTGCCACAGTCTAGCAGAGTGGTTCATTTGTCGACTCTCGGCAAACACCGAAGGCAGTAAATGGCTTTCAGACTCAGACCAATCTTCAACTTGAACGTCGTTAGTACCTTGCCGATGGAGGCCCCGTGTCTTCTGTACCATGTTTGGTACGCGCCAGAAAACACTGCTATCATTCATTGATCGTGTCCAGTATCATGTGTGTCTTGAGCCGCCTGCCTCAATATGGTCTATTCTTTCTCTGGATCGTCATCATACCCAGCAGCGTGTTTGGTGCTTTATTGCACACGACCGGTGACCAACGGGCGATTTCAGCAATCAAGCCTCAATGCGCCTGCAACCACAGGCCCTACTAGGTCTGCTAGTCACTTACACTATGACTAAGATTCTGAAGCAATGGTATGTCTGTACGATAATAATGAACGTTCCACGTGATCTTTTGACACCAAGTACTTCAATTATGATCTGCAAATAGGCCCGTAGAGCTGGAGGTTACACAAGTTATCCGCGCTGCCACTCACATGAAGATTAACTAGCAAATAACCCTGAACTATGACTGCAAACCAGCGTCTTGCTCCTGACCCAAATGTGGTTCAGTCCTACTGACCAAATCCTGGCTTTGTACCAGACTGGCTAGAAAGGTTCGAAGGCGCAAGTCAGGCACTAGGAGGAATAATATGAGAGAAGCAGAAACCACACTTGGTCTTCAGCTGCACAGATTTCGTGTCCTCGGTTTCCACATTGAGCTAACAAGCTCATCATGAAGTTTGAAGGCGATGATTGGATGTGTAAGTGAAAGCCACGAGCTGCAAATACAATGGGATTGTGTCTGATTCACCGAAATCCCAGGTTCATAGTGAAAAAGCAGGGTTATGAGATGGTATGTCATTCGGACTTTGGCTATGCGTTTGCAGATGTGGGATCATCAGACTATGTTACGACATTCGTAGCTTGTCCATGAAATTGCTGAGCGGATCTCCCTGTCAACTTGCAACCTTATCGACTACGGCCTAAGGCAGCACTGAAAAAACATCGCTGAAATGCAATGGCCATCGACACGAACCTGTACAATCAGAAATCAGGCTCTTTGCCTGTTACAGGCTTCTTGCATGTGCGATTCGTCTTTCGACCTAGTATGGATGATGTCTCATATGTTTAACAGATATCAACAGCACGCGCTAGTCAAGATGTATTTGCCAGTGTAATATACTACCATCGCATCAAGGGCACGATTGGATGCACTAAATACAATGCGCTGATGTTGTTCTCGTCTGACCTTGCGCCATGCCACATAATGCGACCCTATTACAAACAGCAATCGGAGGAGCTGATAGCAAGCCTCGAGCTTGACCAGCAAGGCCGAGAGCGCAGCTTGGTATGGGACACCTCAACAATATTAATGGTGTTGGAAATTGCAAATCAAATTCTACTTTGATTATCGAGAGCTTGTACTCTTTGCTCGATTTCGCAACCTTCCACACAGATTATCTGGGTCCTTGAGGTGTGATCAAATATCCACGACTATCCTGCAGATCTTGGCGATACAAGCGCCGAACGGTGATATATCTAGCACGAATGCTATCGCTATATACCACAAAAATTCTTTACTCTCACACCCATCCGTCAAATATCACTGTGGTCTCAAACGATCCCACTCAGTGGCCGCTAATGAATTTACTTATTTTTTTCAGCTATTGGAACAGTTCGTTGTATCAGAATGTCTAGATCTAACTTTGACTTACGGTTTGACAGTTGCCGCTGGCGTTGCAGTAATATACGACTGGGGTGAGCAAAACGGTGTTCAGGAACTGCTGATATTCTCACAATATTTCCAGCACTAACACTTGGACAAGAGGTAGGTCGATGTTATCGCCGCTGCAGCCAGCTCTCTAAGAATGGTGTCGTAGATTGAACTCATCTGGGTTAGTGACAAGAATTTCGTATCAAAACAAAACAAGAGCATGCAATGACTTCGCGACAGAGACAACGCTGGTCTCTGATGTCTGTGCTGTATCTGCTTGTTCGTACCTCATGTTATGCTATAACGTGGTTGGCAGTTGTGCTGACTCCACAATGTTCCAGATACGCTACATTGGACTACCATACTCTGTGTATGTGTCCATGCCAACGAATTGACACTGCTAATAACCCATCTTTGACAATTAGTACTAATATTCTGCGTATGTGTCATATGCGCTGTGTTTAATTCTTCTGATCGTGGCACAGAAAATATGCCAATGGTCACTCTAACAGATGCAGTGAGTATTCCGCAGCCATCTCATTCCCATATACTGAATACACTAAATTGTAGGGGTGAGTGAGATTCTGAACGCTGCATGTGGCTCAACATAATGATGCAATAGGTGTAAGTCGACGCATTTGCTACTAATACAAGCGTGATCACTATTTGGGTTTTCAGGCAATATTACGATGTACGCGCTGACTGGGGCAAATGTGGTCATAACTGTCATGTTGGGTGGTGAGTTGCCCAGTCACAATACCTCTGGCATTGACTTGACTGAAACATGATGCAAGTCATCATGATTGCCCGCTTGCATGCCATGTATCAGGGATCTAGAATGATGCTCATCTTCCTTGTTACTGTTTTTCTGGCTGTTAACATCGCCAGCGGAGTAATCTCGTCAATAGACGTCAAGTATGTTGTAGCGGGTAAGCTTCACTTGTTGACTTGAAGTACGTGGCTTATTGGACAAACACTAGGGGATTTTATACTCTTTGGCACACATACATGCAGTTTTGGCTTTGGGATGGATGCCCGACTTCTCTTTTCAATGCTTTGGATGCTCAACACTGTTTGGGAGGTCTTCGCACTGTGTCTTTCAATCTGGGTCTCTGTAAAACACTTCCGTGACCTGCGACGACTCGGCCCATCAACAGGATCGACCATCGGGGACTGTTTCAGAGTACTGATAAAATCTCATGTGCTTTATTTTGCAAGGTGAGCTTGTAATGTGAACGTGGTTATATTTTCCGCTCAAGTTCTGCACATGTTAGCTTTGTTGTCCTCTCTTGCCTCCAGTTTGCTAGAGTCTCTTCAGAATTCTTGGTGCGCCGAACTGTTGTTCACGCCTGCATGTAACCACTGCTCATCGTTTTGTAGAATCCAAGTTTTATTGGATCTCAGATGCTCAATGGTGCTCTTCAAATTTTATTGTTTGTACAGATGTTTGTGTTGGGACCACGCCTCATCCTTAGTGTCCGAGAATATCATGCCAAGCTCGTTGCAGGCTCCGATGCAGAAACTAGTATGAATTCGATTGTCTTCCAGGAGCATGTACATGTATCAACTAGCAGTACTGTGTAGGGACATACTTGCCGAGTGGCCTGCAGGGAAGAGACATAAGTTGGTCGAGGATCCGTCGTGGTATTTATTTGATATATGGTGTTTCGAAGCATATTTATGTTGAGGTTTATGTAGACATCCCCGTTTCTTGTTGTATTACTGCTGGAACTCAGTGAACTGACTTGCACCAAGTGGCAAGCCGGAATTTTCGGAACATCTAGTAACAGCCAATCCAGTCCTTGTGCCCGCGACAGGTTATTTTCGACGCTCGTTTCAGTTTCTCCTCTCCCACTGTCGAGGGCAATTATAAAACCTTGATTCATCGCTGTGATTTGGTGTGCCACAGGTCAGCATATCATAGCTTTCATGTGTTGAATATTCGATCTGCGCGGACTGAAAAACATCACTGAAATATAATGGCCAGCCTTTTGCCTGTTACGAGCTTCTTGCATGTGCGATTTGTCTTTCGACCTAGTATGGATGACGTCTCATATATTTAACAGATACTAACTACACAGCGCGAGCCAAGATGTGCTATTTTCCAGAAGATTTACCTAGACCTTTCAAATATACCTCGAAACACTACATGTTAAATAGATATCACGACGGATCCTCATCCCTGCTGACCACTTGATAAGCATTTCCCTACACAGTACTGTTAGTTGGTTCATGTACGTGCTCCTGGAAGACAATCGAAGTCATGCTAATTTCTGCATCGGAGTCGGCCACGAGCTTAGCATTATATTCTCGAACGCTCAGAATGAGGCGTGGTCCAAGTACGAACATCTGCACGAGAAATAAGATTTCAAGAGCGCCAGCGAGTATCTGAGTTCCAATAGCACTTGAATTCTACAGGAATGTTGAGCAGGAGGTACAAGCAGATATTAGCGAAAGGTCGGCGCACCGAGAGCTCTGGAGAGAAGTAACCAAGCTGGAGGCAAGAGACACTAACAAAGCTAGCACGTGCGGAAATTGAGAAAAGATAACCGCATTCACAAGACAAGCTCACCTTGCAAAATAAAGCACATGAGATTGCATCAGCACTCTGAAACAGTCCGCCATGGACGATCCCGTCAATAAGCCAAGTTGTCGCAAGTCACGGAACTGTTTCACAGCAATCCAGACTGCAAGGCACAGTGCGAGGACCTCCCAAACCGTGGTGAGCATCCAAACCATTGAGGGCAGAAGCAGGAGATCCCCCTCATATTCTGCATTGCACATATATGTACCAGAGATTATCCACTCCTCTAGTGTTTGTCCAATAAGCCGTGTTCTTCAGTTAAACAATTATAGCTTACCCGTTACAGTATCCCTGAGTCCTATGGCTGCAATTACTCCGCAGGCGATGGTGACAGCCAGGAAGATAATCACAAGAAAAACAAGCATCATTCTAGATCTCTGATACATGGCATGCAATCGAACAATCATGATAACTTGTATCGCGTTTCAGTCCAGTCAATATCGCTGAAGTGTTGCAGCTGGGTAACTCACCGCCCAACGTCGCAGTTACGACCACATTTGTCACATTTACTGCGTAGTTCGTAATATTACCTGAAACACCCGATTAGTGAGCACCCTCGTACTAGTATCAAACATTCTGACTCACACCTATTGAATCATTATGTTGAGCCGAGTTCGATGGTCAAAATCTCACTCACCCCTACAAATAAGTGTATTCATTGGATAGGAATGGGATAGTTGTGGAATACTCACTGTGTCTGTCAGCGAGACCGATGGTATACTTGCTGTGTACTTCCAGTCAGAAAAAATATCGAACACAGTGTATATGAGACATACGTAGAACATAGGTACTAATCGTCAGAGATGAGCTATTAGCATGGTGCCAATTTGTTGGCCTCGACACATACACAGAATATGGTATTGCAATATAACGTATCTAGAACATTGGAGAGTCAGCACAACCTGCCAACCGCGCTATCGTGATAGCACAACATGAGGTACGAACAACTGAATACAGCACAGTCATGAGAGACCAGCGTTGCCCCTGTCGGGAATCCATTGTATTTCTCTCTTTTTTTCTGATCTTGTCACTCACCCAAATCAGTTCAATCTATGACACCATTCTGAGCGAGTTGGCTACTGCGGCAATAACATCGACATACCTCTTGTCCGAGTGTTAGCACTGGAAATATGATGAGAATATCAGTAGTTCTCGAACATTGTCCTACTCACCCCAATCATATACCACCACGACGCCACCGGCAACTGCGAAACCGCAATCAATGTTAAATCGAAACATCATGACGTGACGAACCTAGCCAATAGCTGAAAAAAATGTTTGAATTGATAGTCGGCCACCAACTGGGATCATTCGAGACTACGGTCATATTTGAAGGATGGGTGAGAGCGAGGGGGTGATGTTGGTGGTGTATAACAGGTAGCATTTGTGCTAGATAATAAATATACCACGTTCTGCGTTTCTATCGCCCAAATCTACAAGAGATGGATATTTGATCCCGTGGCTGTCTCAAGACCCTTGATCATGATGGATGATCAGCTGAAGTAAGTATGGCGGTGCGAAATCAAGCAAAAAAAGGAAACACTCGATGATCAAAGTAGATTTTGATTGCAAACCAGTATTATGCACACGACGTTGAGTAGTTCTTTATGACGTCATGTAGTCAACGGATGAAACAAGCATGTGCATCAAATGTGCACTTCTGAGCTTGCTGGCCGAGCCCCGGGGCGTCACAGCCTCCGATCACTCATGGCATAGCACCAGATATCTATATATCACACTTGCCTGTCTTTCCACATCCTCTCTGTTGAATACCCATTTCCTACCCGCCTGCGAACACCATGTCGCTGTCTTGCAGTTCTCCGAGTCAGTCTACGGCTGCCATGTTCTCCCTCCAGGTCACTAGAACTCTGACGGCAAGCTGACAAGGATAACGAGATTGGCATGACAGTTGACCCAGATGACGGGATGTATGATGGTGGCTGAGCGCTGAGCGCTGAATCCTGATGCTAGGCAGCAGGGCAGTTGCAATGATGGGGACAGGCCTTTGACCGTGCGAAACTTTCCGACCATAGACATGTCCCCATATTTTGGCGTGGAGTCTGCGCAGATTTCATACAGACTGACCATTTCCTACATGTCCTCGAACTTGGACAAACTTAGTAGTAAGACCTTTGAAGGAGTTGGGTGAGAAATCGGCAACTTGGGGGTTGCCAAACTCATACAAATACATTTCGACTGTGGCGATCATCCTACTAGTACTACCCATACTTATGGCTGAGGCGCAAATCAAGGAAGCTGAAAGATTAGTGAATCTCCCAGTGTTCTCGGGTATTTCAGCTCTTCTTTTGAAACTCGCGCTCGATTCTTATCCATCCCAACCTCACCCATCATGACATTGCACTCTTTCATGAAGTTCATCTTTTCTTGCGTTGGATGCTCTGGAAAGTCGACCAATTTCAATGAGCGAGACTACTTCACATTACGATCCAAGTGTATGTGCTCTCCAACTTTTGATTGTTTGTACGGCACACTATTCAGTTGATACCTCCATCAAGCTAATGCGCTTGAGAAAAACGACCTAACGATCGACCGCGTGGTATATACTGACGTCCTTGCCTTCCAGATTCCCTTGCAATTGGTTGTGCCTGGACTTAAGGTGGTCTCAACTCGACGGCACCTTCAACCTCATCTCCATCGATACTGTCTACTAAGGTCTCCTCCGTCTTCACCTCTGAGAAACCAACTTCATCATCATTAACCTATCAAGTCTACATTTGCGTAACGTACTTTCTCTTCTACCTCTGCCATGTCAAACCCACATTCGAATATCACACACCCTATCTAAACACGCTCGCATTAGGATCATCATCGGTGTTATTGTCTTACTTCTGCTTTTTTTTATCTAGTTCATCCGTTTGAACTCGCGCTGACGAGATTCCAGGACTACCACACCTGTATGGACCGGATGGAATGTTCTTAATCCGCCAAAGCACCACCACTGGTGGTGAACTTCGTGCATGCTCGAATATCTTCACTTCGAACTACTACCCCACTCCGAATTAAATATGAACATGAGCCGGAGGAATTACCACCGTCCAGGGGCGCTGCTATGCGCAAACCTTCCGGCCAGTACCCACTTTTAGGGGAAAACCAGTGCGCAGTGCATATACCCAACGAGTGACCTGGAGAACTCAAAGGTCGTCCCTCCCTGCCTCATCAGAAGCTCAGCCGCGCAGCCTGCAGATGACGAGGCCACGAACGCCCGGCTTGTATCACCCGTCAGTTGGCCCAACTCCTTCTCTCATCTGCAGAGCAGATAGTCTGGATCCTCGTCACAACACATAAGATCTAACTCACGGACGAGATTGGATGAAGGTTCTAAAACTGCGCAATCGCTCAGCCGCAGGCTCGTGTAGACCATACCCCAGTAGGGAGTTGCCCAATGTCGAACATCAGCGCTAAGAGTAGACCCAAATGAACGGAGAACAATGTTTGGAATTGTAAGTTTAGAAACTGCCCCATTGACAATCTTGGACTCACGGTATCTATTGGTTCAGCCTCAACCCGTCCATCAAGGACATTTCTTGGTCTCTTAGTGAGGGTCACTGCACTATATGCGGTTGCACGGTGCCCATATTCTTATGCACGTCGATATTCAGGTTCGGTACCTGCTCTGAACACGTTTTGAATCTGTCAGGTCCAATTCTTCTCGCCCCTCTGAAGTCTCGATGAGCACACCAGTACCATAGCTTCAAGGACCACTAACGGTCGAAACGTGAAATGACTCAGTGGTGCTACCTTCTTGAATCTTGTGATACCTGTTATACGTGATCTTCTATGCTTGCGTATACGAAGGCTAACATGACTAATGATGATGATCTCTTGAATCATGTCCTTTGATGCTGTAGGTGAATGATACATCGGATATCTTGGACAAGTTGTTTGTGTGCTCATGGAATTTGTTGAAGTCGAGCTGGTCGCTGGATCCGGGCCACTATATAGAAACAACTGTGTTCCTTTCGATTTTCCGACTGCATAGTACTTACCAGGGAAAACTCTGACGTCTCTGATATTCGGAGTATCTTTCATCCAATCTCATCAAGTATACAGCCGAATTGGCAGATCTCGCCTAAATTATGTTCAATCTTGTCATTTACTCAGATGGAGCAACATCATATACAAAGAATTATCCACCAGCGTTACAAGTATGGTAATTGCATGTCGATCACCCGAGAGTGGCGGTGCCACTGAGTTCATCTTCAAGTTAACCAAGTATACTCAGTCTTACTGAGGACAAACATTCTCGACAAGACAACATCGTCGCACTCTGCTTGAAAGTTCGAACCATCGTACCTCTGAATTTTTGTTTCTATACTGCCATGCCCAAGGTTTCCAGAAAAAAGGCTGGAGCCAACGTAGCGAAGCCAATCCCCAAACTCCTTGTTCTCAAACATGGTCAAAAACGTGTAATGGTTAACCGACACAAGTCGTATAATGTAGGTGGAAACAACCATTGAAATCTTTAAGATGGCTCATTGATATCATAAGGTCATGCTAGACAATGCATGTAGACATTTCCCAACCATTCCAAGAAACGCTATGACATTCCAGACCAACCAACTCGATATCTGCGAAGGTCAACTTGTGGACATCACGGCTGAAACATGGGACAAAGTAATTGAATCGCTTACATTCGTTGAAGTGACTCGCGCAGAATCACCGTTGCCCATCTCACTTCCGCCCAGTGGCAGTACTAGTAGTAACGCTGGGGCTATTTCATTGCGCAGCAACAATAACAAAGTCAGGGTCTATTTGGTTTTGGCATCTGATGATATTCTTTCTGCCACGATAGAGTTGTCCGCACGGGTGCAGGAACTTGTTGATGTTGTTGCTCGCAAGTTGGGAGGTTCTACTGATTTCAAGACAATGTGGCGTGGGTCGAGATTGAATCACAACAGGAGTATCGGGTCATACAATATCTCGAATGGAGACTCTATCTCTTTTATAATGGAACAGGTCGGTGGAAAGCCAGTGATCTATCTATACTCGCCCTCCGATATCGATGTCTCGGTCAAACTATCCCTCAGTCCTGAGTGGAGCCTTTCCGCTATCTATCCCGTTGTTACCTTGAAGCAAGAACACGGACAGCATGTCGAATGGAATGTCCGCACCCACCAAGACGGGAGTTTGACTGAAAGGAACTCTGGTTTAGACGTATCGTACTTATTCTGGGAGGCAGAGTGAGTTTCCTCATCACATGGAAATCACTCTCATAATTAACTTTACATGAATCTTCGCAGGACAAATTCGGATGCATTTCCGCGTTCGCCAGCATCTGAACTGCAATCAGTGGATGTATTCAGTCCTACATCCAGCACTCTCGGCGACACGGACTCCATTGTTATCTCAGTGGACAAAGCAACCGTTTATCTCGATAAGTCGCTCAAGGCTCTGGGACTTCACACTGAAGCCAGAACATCCTTTATCACGTGCGTCCGTATGTGCCATCTCGGAACATCACACTAAAACTGATTACTACTACGGTAGCTACTGGCTACCGTCTATCCTCAAGCATGAACACATCGCCCTCCGATTTGTCCCTCAACTGGCATATGAACGTGCCGCTCCTTTAAGCCTTTCTCCGCAACCTGACATCGTGACTCGGGTATTCATGCTATTCAGAGGTATCCGTAAGGAACACTTAGCGGATTGGCCTAACGCGCGAATGCAAGCAGGGAAAGACGTTGCTTGGTGGGCGGATGTAGTTGGAGTTGATCTTGTAAGAGCCAGTGATACAGCGTTGTTCAAGGTGTTGGAATGGGGCGGGATGGAGGTTCATGTTTGATTATCTACCAAACCACCCAATATGTTACGAGTCAAACTCGACTATCTTCCAGTCATCGGTCACTTTGATGGCCCGTGTATTATTTTTCACCTAGAGTCTTGGCTGTGTCTGTACAATACGTCTGCAATTCTGTCATGTTTAAAATGTTGCTGATTGGTGCTAAGATTGATTGCGGGTCCTCCGAGCATTGAGCTGGACCGAGCGTTAACTCGGGTGGGACGCAAGCAGGTGGAGCCGCTGAGGAGGGCAGGAAACTGATCGTGTTAATGCTGGAAAATACTAAACTCAGGTGCTTGATAATTATTTTAATTAGAGAGATCGGCTTCACTTCTTTCACGCATGCCCAGTTCTTACGACTAGCTTAGTAGAACATTGGTACATGATTCACATCTCGCACGAACTTAAAAGTTTTGTTTCACTTGCATAATACGCGACATCCCACCTTGCTTGCTTTGTCCTTCGTAGTCTTAAGTTCGCCTTGTGTGTAACACTGAATCAAAGTTGCTCTCTTGTGAGACCAATTTGAAAATAGCGTGCCATTTAGAATTTGTAGGTTGAAAGTCGATCGCCTACTAAGGCAGTAAGTACGACTCAAGGCTGGAATAATATTCAGCCTAGCAGGAAGAACGTCCAAGACGGACCCAACAACCGGCCAAATCTCTGATTTTCTACGGAAGAGGTTCATGCCATGCTCATGATCAACTTATGTTCTTGGTTGCACCTTTGCAAGTCATAGAAATGCATTCAGAACGTTCTTGCAGGTCGTGAAGCACCGCGCCAGCCTGGGCGGCCGGTGTGCACGTCGCCGAAGAATAATGGTTCCCTGGAAGCATTGCACAGCGCTTCGGACTCTGAAGAAGCCATTGTGATTTCAGATTTTCCACGCCCAATCTAGTATTGACCAACCTGAGCCACCTGTGCAACAATGACCACCGAACAAAGGGGAAATAGTCCGAAAGGGCACAGTGGATGAAAGGGAATCATATATTACAGGTTGGCCGAGATTCAGTCAGAGTACCCGATCATCATCCTAATCATTTCACGCACAATGTCGTTGTCATTCGAGCAATTGTCGTTCTATTTCAAAGAATTCGTCCAAAGCCTCAAGTTCCAGGTTCGAACCTACAATATCATTCTTCAGCGTTATATAATATACTAAACCTCACCTCAATACTGCAGATTTCCTCATCCACCCAGGAGTCTCAAATTGATATCGAGTGCCCTCCTAGAGGAAACCGCGAACATCATTACGGTTATTGCATCACCCAAGACTTCATTCTTGCCTTCGAGAACGAGATCAAGAAGTTCATCAATCCCGCCAATTTTCATGATCCCACGTGCGCGTCGTTGACTCGTAATTGGCTTATGAAGGAGTTGCGCCTTCGTCAGTTGGATTACAAGTGTTGTGTCGACCTAGTCTTAGAGCCTGAGGATTCTGCGGATGAAGACTCGGAGGGGGAGGTAGAAGGGTCAGCTGACAACGAGGACGATACAAAGACTGATGAAGATGAGGGCGGTCCAACTGACCACGAAGACACAAAGGAAGACGAAACGAATACTGATGAACAAGAGTCGAGTCTCTATGAAGACGAAAAAGACAACCCAAAGACTGACGAAGAAGTTGATACAATTCACTATGAAGACGAAAAGGACGACGACACAAAGACTGACGAAGAAGCCGATACATTTTACTTCGAAGATGAAAAGGAGGACGACCCAAAGACTGATGAAGCCGAGGACGATCCAACTCGCTTTGAAGACGAAAAAGAAGACGATCCAAAGACTGATGAAGACAAGGGCGATGCAAGTCGCTACGAAGACGAAAAGGACGACGACAGCAAGACTGATGAATACGAGGCCGTTATTAGGGGCCATAATGAAAATATCAAGGACGATGAAGATGAGGGCTATACAAGCCACGATTATGAAAACGAAACCTCGGCGATTGGATACGCAGACGATGAATTTGAAGTCGAGTACGATGCAGAAGAGGTGGTGGTGGTCCTCTCCGTTTGTTCAGACGATCCCATCAGCTTCCAAGCACGGCCTACACAAGCGCAAATGGACATGATGACGACATTGTTCTGCCAATCGCCTCAGTGGTGGGTGAGCTATAAGGACATCTAAATGTACTTTAGTTGTACTGGATCAATAGTATGCAGGAACATCGTGACATTACTTATTACTTACGAGCTCCCAGTTCCGAGTTGCCTTTCGTCACCCCGTTTCTCCACAGAAGTACCTTTGCATCGTCCAATCACTCATGGGTGGGATATTGGATAACGCGCAAGAATGAAAGAAAGTTCAGCTCAAGTAACGTCGTAGCACAGCCACAAACCGCATTGATGAACCTAGGTTGGTTTCTCCAGAATTAGTGTACGGTCAAATAGAGGGGTGTAAATTTACAGGCGTAAACATCAGGAAAACCCTCCGATACAAACCTAGACACTGTGTGACAAATTTTCAAAAAGTTAGACAAGTTATACCAAGTAATACCACCTGTTCATGGCAGGGGGATACTTAACCATGTCTAACTATACACAGTACATTTTGTAAGTGTGTCTCAGAGCCACCAACATGAAGCTTCACGAAGCTTAACAGGCACGATGCCTCACTGGTTCTGAAGATCGGGATCTCTCTTGTGATCTCGATGCTACTGGAAATGTTTTTCTCAGGCTTCCAAGAATAGCGCTACCACCGGAAAAATTACCAAATTGGGATATTCCAATAATCTCACTATTCCCACATACCTCCCTGGCTCTACTGCTGCACCAGAGCTTTCCGCTTGCTCACTCATGTATATAAGTAGTAGAATGGCATGTACATACATAAAATGATACAATAGACCGCTTTTTTCACTGTCTGAGAGCTTGTACAGCAGTCTACAGTGCTGACTACAATATGTGCATCTATCGCCGAGCGACAACCACAACGACTATCAAAATAGACGACGTTAGAATACAGAAATACAAGAACGTAGGTTATACCTATCAAAATAGACGAGCACGATACTGAGAAAGGAGAGAAAGCCAAAACGAAAAAGATGTAAGTACTGGTACTACGAAAAAGGAAATGTGATCGAAAGTCAGCAGACAGCGTTCATGACAATACCCCCTCGTCAAATGGTCGCGTCCCACGACCAATGGAGGTCCCGTTCAAATGTTCCGTCCTCCCAGTTGAACAGTCAACATGGCACTTGTGTTGGTACAGTTAAGTTTTCGAGTGCCTGGAAACGCAACCTCATTGTTGGCATAGGGCGTGGTGCTGCAGGATGTTTGCGATGGAAGTCGGCAATGGCTTGAGGTGCATTTCTGAGTTCGGAAGCTAGCAACCACTCCCGTTCTTCACGAGGATAACCTTTCCAGTGCACGAGATACTCTAATCTCTCTCGGTGAAGTCGCGAGTCCAAAATCTCTTCGACTTCTTGTTCCTCGTAACCATCAACTAGTACAGGCAGTGGCGGCGGTGGTTTTCTTTGGGAAGGAAATTCGGTGGGTGTAAATGGGGATAGAACACATTCATTGAAGACTGGGTGAATGGATTTCCAAGTTCCAGGAAGGGCGAACTTATAAGCAGAAGCTCCATATCTTTCTAGAATCTTGAACAGTCCGAAGCGTTTGTCATCGAGCTTTTTGGCAGGTCGATCAGACGAAATGTGAGTAGCCTCTAACCATACTTGGTCTCCAATTTTGAAGTTATGTGACTCACTCCATTTCCGATCATAGAATCATTTCATGTCCTCAGCAGCTCGTTTGAGCACTGATTCCGCTTCTTCCCGTGTCTTTCGCATCCGCTCTGCAAAGTCTTTCGCTGCCTCTGCCTTAACTTCTTGACGAAATCCAGTTCCCTTTCGTGGATGATAGCCATAGTTGACGAAGAATGGTGAATGACCGGTCGAAGACTGGACCTTGTCATTGTAGGCAAACTCGGCGAGAGGGAGCCACTCAGACCAATCTGTTTGATGGTAGTTGGAGAAAACACGTAGGTAATGTTCTATCTCTTGATTGATTCGTTCAGTTTGACCATCCGTTTGTGGGTGGTAGGCTGTGCTCGCATTACTCTGGATATCGAGAAGTCGGTAAAGGTCGCGCATGAAGGCAGATACGAAATTCGAGCCTCAGTCACTGATGACCTTATGAGGCAGACCATAGCTTCAAAATATATAATCTTGAAAGATTTGTGCAACTCCTAGGGATGTGACTTCTGTGTTCATCGGCACCACTTTAATCATCTTCGAGAATCGGTCGACAACGACTAGGATCACATTGTTACCTACCGATTCTGGGAGTGGACCGATAATATCCACAGATATATGCTCCCAAGGTTGCGTGGGGATCTCATTCAGATGTAGGGGGGCAGCAGGCTGAGTGTTCCTTGGTTTGGTGTGTTGGCAACTCTCACAACCATCGATATAGTGTCGAATGTCAGCTAAGATCTGTGGCCCCCAATAGTCACGAGTAATCAGCTCATGAGTTTTATACCTCCCTGGATGACCCGCTAAAATGGAGTCATGATGTTCCCGAATGATGTCTTCTCGAAGCTTACAATCTATAGGGATATAGACTCGACCCTTCCAGGTAACGAGACCTTCCGACTCTGACCAATCTTTGTCCTTCAATGTGAGCATTTTAGTGACTACTGCATCTCAGTTTGCGTGACGACGACGAGCGCGAGTAAGAAAATCCTCGTCTACAGTCTTGAGGTCTACTTGATGGAACATTTCAGGCTTAAGAACGACGATATCTTTGTTGTCATTCTCCCCCACCTGATGATCTGATCGTCTTGATAGAAGGTCTGCTCGTTGGTTGGTCTTTCCGGGTTTATGATGCAGACTGAAATGATAATTCGACAGTTCTGTCACCCACCGGGCTTGCTGACGATTCAACTTCTGAGGCTTGCAGAAATACGCGAGGTTCTTATGGTCTGTCCATACCTCGAAATCGTTTATTGCTCCCATGAGGTGATGACGCCACTCTGCAAGTGCAGTCCTAATTGCAAGTAGCTCACAGTTGTAAATTTCGTAGTTCCACTCAGTTTCATTTAATGCTTTTGACAGGAAAGCGATGGGTTTCCAAACACCCTCTTGGCATTGCGAGAGCACCGTGTTACGCACTCAAATAGATCTGTTATGCGGAGCCCTAAGAGGGGTGTCGTCCGCTAACGTTCGTGACGTAACCGGAAGGGTCCGGTCTAGCGACTGAGACTGGCGATGTCGAGTCGGCAGATATCAGAGATGCGCGTGTCACGTGACTTCTAAGACGGATGTCTTCAAAGTCACTGACGTTCCCAAAGTAAGGACAGTCTTGTCCGAACGATGAGTAGTCGATCGAGGTAGACTTAGGCGCGAAGAGCACCTAAGAAAAGATACTAGAGACTGAAGCTGAGGGGGCTTCAGAGGGAAGTATGTTCGAGGGAAGATTGAGTAGATTCAAGTTAGAGAATCTAGTACAGGGTGACCGACTACTTATACTAAGTGGAAAGGGTTAAGGGCAAGGCTACCGTACTGTAGGTAAGGGCAAAGGGGAAACGGAAAGGGTATAGGTACGCTGATAGCAGAGTCTGATTAGTGATGTGAGGTCGAATGCAGAATGAGACTGAGAAACGTTGGAACGAGCCAACGGTAAATGATACCATGCGCAGCACGCATGAGTCAGAGGAAAGATAAGACAAGATAAGGAAAGCCACATTGGTGGCACAAGTCAGAACAAGTCATAGCCCGAAGGCACGTGCGCACGTTGGTGCGATAGGAGGGGGATGGGGGACGGGAATGGTCCCGAGGATCCGGTCAACGGATAGTCGGTAGAGAAGTACGAGCCGGAGGCATACGAGGGCGAGGACGAAGGGGAAAAATGATAGGGGGGCCATGTAGCCGATGTTACTTGTAACACACCGCCCCAATAGCTTTCCCTGAACTGTCAGCCTCCACACGATAAGGGTCTTTGTCGGTCGGGATGCCAAGAACAGGAGCAGAAGATATACGTTCCTTGATCGTGTCAAATGCCTCCTGTTGCTGACTGCCCCAGGACCAATCTACGTTTCCTGTCAAGCTCGTTAAAGGCTTCGCAAGACATCCATATCCTCGAATAAACCTCCGATAAAAGTTAACGAACCCGAGAAACACTTGTAGTTCGCGTTTTGCGGTAGGTACAGGCCAATCAATGATCCCCTTAACTTTAACAGGATCCATCTTAACCTGACCCTCCAAAATGACGAGACCTAGGTACTCGATCTCGTTCACCTCGAATTCGCACTTTTCAGATTTGAGGTAAAGTTTGTTCTTGCGAAGGAGTTGGAGGACGCGGCGTACAATATGTTGATGTTCTTCCCGAGTCTTAGTGAAGATGAGGATGTCATCTAGGTAAATAACTACCTTTCCATCACTGATAAGATCTCGAAAAATGTCGTTCATCATCATTTGGAATGTAGCCAGGGAATTAGTCAAGCCAAAGAACATTACTAGTGGCTTGAACAATCCTCAATTTGTACGAAAAGCCGCCTTCCATTCATCGCCCTCCTTAACTCGTACATTATTGTACCCCCAGCGGATGTCCAGTTTAGTGAAATACTGGGCGCCTTTGAGCTTATGGACGAGTTCCTGGATGAGAGGAAGAGGATACCGATTTTTTACGGTGCATGCATTAAGCTTTCGATAATCCTGTACTGGCCGAAGCTTTCCACCCTTCTTTTTTATGAAGAAGAACACAGATGCAAATGGGGACTTCAACAAATGGATTTGACCAGAATGGAGATTTTCTTCGAGAAATGCATCAAGTTCTCGTTGTTCTTCTGGACTAAGATTATAGACTTTACAATTAATGGCGTGCTCCCCTGGAACTAACTCAATCACATGATTCCAAGGTTTTCGTGGCGGGAGCTCGTCAAAAGATTCTTTCTTAAAGATGTCCTTGAAGTCATGGTATGAAGTTGGGACCATCTCCTCGAAAGTCTTCTCAGTCTTTTTTCTGGACACTTCTTCGGCTAATTGTTGAGACATTGTAGTGTGGGCTTTAATATGTAAAGTCCCTTCTTTCATGTAGCCGTCGAAATCGAAAGCAAACAATCTCTCTCCCTCGCTTAGGGTCAACTCTGGATCACTATTCACGCAGTTCAACTCTTCGTCTTCCTCTGTTTGCTCAGGCCCAAATAAATGTTGAGCATATGAACAAGTCTTCGGGCAATGGTCAAAGTTGAGTGTGCCAGCTGTCCAATCAATAGAGGGATTATGATGTTTAAGCCATTCATGTCCGATAAATAGCTCTCCCTTCCCAAGGTCCGTAACTCCCAAAGTGAGACGTTTGATATGATCATTGATGGTTAGTTGAAGGGTGACGTAGTCTGTGATCACACCTCCTGCATTGAGAGTTCCATCGGCATTGTAAACGGGAATTGGACGGGCCAGCTTCTGTGTGTTTATTCCTTTGGCTACTATGAAACCCGCATCAATTGAGGAGCCTGTGCACCCACTGTCAACGAGTGCATTCACACTAAAACCTCGACGGTCATCAAGAGTATTTAGTATTGCGCTTAAAGTCGATGAATTTCCCGTTCCTCGGATGTAACATTTCGGAGTACTAAGTTCATTGATCGCTTCTGAGGCTTCCTCAAGTGAAAGTGTATTTAACTCTTTAAGGACTTCTGCGGTGGCTTCGAGATGGCATTTTGGGTGTACCAACATTCGAAGTAAGCCCATAGCTTTCTCAAATGGTTGGTCCCGAAAACGTTGAGCATACCAAATAGCGGACCAGGGTTGTAGTCTTGCTGCAGGTACTTTGGCATCGTGGGGTCCCCTTAGGTTACTAGCAGCAGTTTCACCTTCGGATCTACCACTTCCATGTTCCAGAGGAATGCCTTTCCCTTTAGATGAGAGCTTCAGGTTCGGGGCTTCACTCCCTTCCTTTGGCTCGCTATGCACTTGTTTCGAGTCCTCGTCTTCAATCTCTTCAACATAAGGTTTCGTGTTTGCATACTGGAAGTTACAAGGTAGAGAAAACGAAGAACTCGAATTGGTCGGAGAGGGTGCGCCACCTCCCAACTTTCTTAAAAACCCTTTTCACCTAACCACTTCTTCATATCCTCCTTATCTTCTTCAGGCAGTTCTTCAAGGACCGCTCGTATCGCTGCCGGTTTTCCTTGAAGACAGTCTTTAGCTAAGTGACCGTGTCTGCCACACTTGAAACATAATCCTTGACGACAACAAGCATCGATGTCCATAGGAAGACCTTGGCTACTAAAGGTTCCTGTAGCCGGGGTCGTAGAAGAAGATTGTTGAGGAGAGGAAGTGGAACGCGGAGTCTGAGCAGAGTTTGCTCGAGGTGGAGGAGGGATGGGTAGGTGAGGGCGCTGACGACGAGCTTCACGTTGGCGATAGAGCTGATCTTGTTCAATCGCCTTTGCCTTCCAGGCTGTGAAGGTTCCGGCCTTGATAGTGTCAGAACTTTCCTAGATACGGTCCACGAGGCGAGAGTTGAGAGCTCGTTCAAGGAGGAGATTCAAATGATCATCACTCCCTGCAGACTATCCTGTGGTTCGAGCAAGTTGATTGAATTGAACAAAGAACTCTTCCACAGTTAAGCTACCCTGCTTTAAGAGCTCAAGTTGACGTTGAGCCTCGCGCTTGGCATTTGCATCGTCGAACGAAGCCTTTAGAGTGGCCTCGAAATCGACAAAACTCCAACGTTGAGCAGAAGGTAAGGAAAACTGTTCTTCAGTATAGTTGTCAGCCCAAAGACCAGCACTACCTCCCTTCATACAAGATGTAGTGAATAAAACCTTCTTTTTATCATCTGTGAAAATCTTAGGCTCCGCTTCGAACATTACGCGGACCTGTCGCCACCAGGTTTTGAAAGAAACAGTCCCCTTGACACCACTGAAGTCATCAGGGCGAGACAAGAGCATCTTATCAGATTTTGAGCCGGAAGTAGACATGGTAGAATGCAATGATGGTTTAGGGGCTTGAAAAGGAGGTTGAATAGAGATTGAAAGTCGGGGTTGAGGTATTTCAGGGAAGGAGTTGGTTGAATGTGTAGAAGGATCAGAGGTCTCCGAAATTGGAGAAGGCGTTCGAGTGTTTGGTTTAAATGTGACGGAAAATGTGTGATTGACGTTAGAAAGAGGTCTCGGGTCAGTAAGAGCAGTTTCGTGCTTCTATCAGAAGAGAGAAGAGCCGAGGCAAGACGCCGAGCGACAACCACAACGACTATCAAAATAGACGACATTAGAATACAGAAATACAAGAACGTAGGTTATACCTATCAAAATAGACGAGCACGAAACTGAGAAAGGAGAGAAAGCCGAAATGAAAAAGATGTAAGTACTGGTACTACGAAAAAGGAAATGTGATCGAAAGTCAGCAGACAGCATTCATGACAGCATCCCAGGACTAAAACATATTTGCTTTTTTGCCCCTTTAGCAGAAAAGCAATTCTGGCTGTATATATCATATATTAGAGTGTTAATGAATATATCACACCGCTTGTTTGAGCCTCTGTAGTGTCCTACATCAGTAAATATGTTAAATTCGTGAATACCTCTCAAAAAACATAAACCAGTTCGCATTTTTTAGTGTTTAGGTATATAGACTGGTAAATGATATTTCTAACATCTCTTTACTAGTATACACATCATATCAAGAGTATAGGTCAGTAGGATCAGTCCCTAGGGTGATATGTATTGTTATCTTCCTGGTGGTTCACTCCCTGAGAAAAGTTTTCCTGCAGCTCCAGCCCTCTAGGATGGTAGGTAGTCTTTTACTATGAACATATGGAATATATTCATCACATAAGTATACCAGAACAATACCAGGATCCTTGTCTACAATCCAAAGTCACTTCCTGCCTACAACATCAGGAAAACCCTCCTGGGGCAAAATTACATAAATTTGCTAAAGTTTACATAATGTTGTGAATTCACATAATTACATTAAGAATGATAATGTTAGATAATGTCAGATGGATTATTTGAACAAGAACAAATTATTAGCAAGAATTATCTGAATTTTGAAAAAGTCTGTCTATCTACAATCTATCTATCTATTAGTGATGTTCTGGCCTAGCTTGGCCCAAAAGCCATGGCTTTGGCCTGGCTTCAGATGGCTCTGGCTCGTCAAAAATACAGGCCAGGCCAAAGCCATGAAAGCTGGCTGGCTTTGGCCTGGCTCTGGCCCAAGCCATGGCCCAAGCATGTAAAATATGCAATATTGTACAAGATATGTATTCAACATAGATACTACAGTAAATCAATGTCAGTATTGGATTCCGAGTCATCACAGTGAGTGTCTTCGAGAAATATACCATCCCAACCCTCATCTTCAACCTCAGACTTCTCAAATTCAAATTCGAGGACACAGTGGACTTTCGAATATTGCCTTGAGAGGCATTGAGCATTGATGAGCTGGGTGTCGAGGGAGCAAGGGAATGTTCCATTGGACGACACAAATGAACAGGACATAGGTATGGGTGGTGGAAAGTGCGCTTGTGTCGCTGGAGATGGTGTGAAAGGCTGCGTATAATCAGATAAGGGGATAGATTGGAGGGAATGACATACCGAGCAATGCTCTCATTATGGTCAGCTTTTGTGTCAGTCATGAAATCCATGCTGGACTGCCTGTATAGTGGGTGGTGCTTAGGAGTGTTTGTGGTAGGTTGAAGTATGTCTGGTGAAGTATCGTTGCGCTCAGCACATTTGCTCATATCTGCTGGACGATGTACATTGCCACTGAGGAAGATAATGTCAAATGACTTGTGTCAAGCTTGGAAAGAATGTGCGACTCACTGTAGAACATTGATCACATACATACTCTCATGGGTGAATGGAAGGAGGATGTGACACAGTTAATCTCCTGGTTGGACTGGAGCGTGTGGGTGAAGTGCCGACTGGCCTGTGGTTTCAAGGTAACAAAGTCATGGAAGAGACCACAGATGCATGCCATGCGCTGCAATGGGGGTTGCCGGTGGGACGTGAGCATAGGACAGGAGATGCAGGCAGAGGGGTGCCAGGGGTCTTGGGGGTTCTCGGAGTCTCAGTGCACATAGTCATGTAGCACACACATTGTATGGACATCATCCATTCATCCATAGCCGCTGTTGCAGTAGCAGCAGCCTTCTTCGTCTCCCGTCCTCTCCTGAGCGCTAGGTAGAGCTGGGTCCACCTGGTGATGAGAGTGAGATAGAGATCCATTGCATGACAGAACAAACATCAGGAGCAGCAAGCAACCAGGAATCAGAGCGACTCACACTAGAGGACGTCGCAAGGATACGACATCTCACCACTCAGAGTTTTTTATTAACCAATACTCAAACCCACACATCAGTCTCACCAGCTTCCTCTATGCAGGGGAACACTCCAGAACTAACTACCCCCCATTGTCCACGTAACTCTTCAGCTCCCCCACATATACAACACTCTGCCCGTGTAGGAGCACCAGCAGAACATGTGCCAGACAGCCCTACCACACATTTACGACCAGCTCAATTCACGCCGATTTACCACAGCAGCGGTTCTACTACTCCCAGTACGACATCCTCATTCATAAACACTAAGCCCTATACAATGCCTTGTCCGTCAACACCAATCATGAGCAATGATAATCCACGCTCAATTCCGCTATTCCATGGCGACTATAGAGAAAAGGAAGAGCCATCGCTATGGTTCGCACAATTCCAACTCTCTTTACCAGACAGCTACACAGATGCACAGCGTGTATGACGACTTAAGATGCAGCTCGCACCAGGAAGCATGGCGGATCAGTGGTTCGACAGCATCTGTGGCTCGTTCACACAGCTCCAAAGAGAATTCACGATATGGTGGCCAGCACCAAAACCACCACAGTACTCGCGAGCGCAACAGAAGGAACACATAATGGCGCAAGTGTTGAAAGAAGAAGACATTGGAGTATGGCTACCAGGAGAACCCACAGGCACCTATGGACACATCACCTGGGCCAACAAGGTCATGCACATTGCCATGGGCATGGGTGATAGTACAGGACTCCTGGTGGAATACACGCTCGAAGGAATACCTAACATACTCAAAGACCACATGACGTGCTCCTACTCATTGTGGCAAGAATTCCTTCAAGACATAGAAAGCGTGCCTGCAATCAAGTTGAAGAGAGCTAAAGAGGACCTAAACATGAACAGAATGTGCAACACCGACATCGCGCAGTTGAAGGCTCAAAGCTCACCATCACTCAACACACTTCCTCTACAGTTCTCACAATTATCTATGGACAGCGGACACATAGCACAACCATACTACCGAACATCACGCGCATACGCAAACACTAGCCCATTCCTCTCGCTACCTTCAAATGTAAACGTAGGCGCCATGACAGCCCAAGGAACATTGTTAGCGCCAGTCAATAGACCATTACGGAATACAGGAGCAAGTCCTATGGGATGGCGAGGTAATCCACTTGCACGCGTAACCTTTACGAGGACACAGATTATGGAGAAGCTGAACACGGTACCGCAATGCCAGAACACAGAAAATGGAATATGTCAATACGAAGCGGATGTGAACACATGGCATGGCATGCATGGCACTGAAGGAATCCCATCATTAGAATGCCCATACCCGCTGCGTCTGAGCACGGCAATTCTTGGTTCCGGAGAATGTTATAATTGCGGAATCGTTACCGAACCGATGCACCTCAGCTCACAGTGTACCGCGACAGAAGTACTACGCCCTCAAGAATCTAGATGGCGGCAACATGTGGCAGCAATGTTAAGGAGAGCGGCTCCGGGACAGACATCAATCCCCACATACTCTATAGCGCAAACGGCACAGACAACGCATCTGTACTATCAGCAATACGGAGCTCCGTTGATGCCACAAGTGTTTACAGTGCAAGAAGAACAAGGATGGTGGGATCAGACTAATGCTTGGACACAACAGGAGGCAGGATACGAGTGGGAACCAGAAAATTACAGGGGACCACTACATATCACAGAGCAGTAGCAGTCCCTCAAACACAGACTCCACCTACGTACATTCATTCACCTTCAACACTGACATATAAGCTACCTACTGTACATAACGCTTCCATGACCATGCCTTCCTCTTCCTTTCATTCTCATATAGAGCGCACTGATGGTATTAGCACAACAGTTCCTTTGACTCCTCTCAAGTTGGACGAAGTAGATCCTATCATCGCTAGGACAGATTCCTCTCCAGTTGTACCTTCTCTTACACAGAATAATGCTATCACTGACGTTTATATGGTGGACACATCAGGAAACGCAATTCGAACAAGAATGAGTGATCCGTTCTTAATGGTCCCAATCCTGCACAGACCACAAGGAGAAAAAGTCCGATTTTTAGCTATAGTTGATAATGGCGCCATGATCAACGCCATTGATACAGCAGCATTCCAGAGAATAGCACGTAGACTCACCCCGCTAAGTCCTTCTCGATGTACACTACAAATGGCTGACGGATCATTAGTTCCTTCAACAGGTGTCTGGACAGGACAGATCTCATGGAGACCTCTACAACTAAATGCCTCATTCGAAGTCTTTCCGAGTGGAGACTTTTGGTGGATGTTGATAGGTAAACCATTGCTCGAACAGTCCCAGGCCATGCAGGACTACAGCAACGACTCCATCACACTCATGTCACAAGGATCACAGCACCGTATATGCAATATCGCACCGTTTCGAACACTCCCACTCCCATGTCTCCCAACAGCAATAAAGTTCCCATCCGCAACCAAGCATCCTCCTCCCATTCAGATGTCCGAAGAACCTACTAATGTTGCAAGTATAGAAATAACCCCACATCAAGATGATCATGAAATCTTACACACGGATGATGCAGAGAACAATGCACTCCTAGGTGAAGTACCAGACCTTGCTCATCCCAACCCGTTGAATGATACGTTCACTAGACTAACTTCCCTCGGACCATTCTACCCACCGCGAGTGGAAACGGTCGTGAACACTGTTCGTTATGGACCACAACTTATGGACGAGCAACACAACATGGTACGAAGTCTAGTCATTGAGTTCGCTGACGTATTTGCACTATCAACAAGAGAAGTGAAACAGGTATATTTTGTTAAGTTCCGACTATCGATACCACCAGATGCCGCATTTTCAAAGAAAATTCACCAACGCCCATTGACACAACCGCAGCGAGAGTATCTATTCCCAGTCCTGGATGAAATGAGAAAGGCGGGAATAACTCAGTTTATACCAGCAGATGAAGTCAAGGCAGTAGCGTCCACAGTACTCGTGCAGAAGACCCACTCAGGCACTAGTCTATCACTCGACGATATTCGACATATCGTTAATCAACAATGCATAGAACTAGGTGAGCCACCGGACTCTAACTTCGATCCGAGCTCAACATCAGACAGGATAGCAGAATCAGTTGATCCTGCCAAAGTGAAATGGCGGATCTGCCAAAACTTCAACGAGGTCAATAAGGTATCTGACGTAGCACCAACACCGCAAGGGGACATCAATGTGAAACAACAATGATTAGCAGGACATGAGTACATATGCGTCCTTAATTTTGCGGTGGGGTTCTATGCTATTCCAGTAGAGAAAGAAAGCTAACCCTATCTATGTTTCTACACAGAGGGTCGCGGATATGAAGCATACTGCCGCATGCCAATGGGAGTACAGGGTGCGCCATCATGTTTCAGCGATCTCACTGCTCAAGCACTCCATGACATTATGCTAAAGCTACTCTTGGAACTGTACATAGATGACGGATCAATGGCCGGTGATGACTTCCTAGAGTTACTGGGACGGCTACGTATATTTTTCGAGCGATGTCGCAAATTAGGTCTATCATTATCACCGTCGAAAACTAAGCTTTTCTTCACAGAACTTGTCTTTGGGGGGTCGTGTGTAGGACGCAATGGGATCAAGCCAGACACAGCGAAAATAGCAGCAGTCGCTGAGTGGCCGGTTCCTAAAAACTTATTAGAACTGATGCGTTTCTTAGGCTTAACAGGATATTTTCGAACTCTTATCAAAGATTACACTAGGATCGCGGTTCCCCTCATGGATATGCTTCGTAACTTAGATCTACCATCAGCAGATGTCAAAGGAATGAAACAAAAGTACTGACAATTTCTGAGAGATCGTAACCTTGCACAATTCTGGGAACAACGTCACACGCAAGTGTTTTTACGGCTCAAACAGATACTAGTCTCGGAACCTATCCTCAAAGCCCCGAAATTCGATGGCACCCCATTCATAGTCACGAGCGATGGGTACAAAGACGGTTTTGGTGCTGTCCTGTCACAATGTTTTACAATGCAACTTCCCTCAGGTGATACTATAGTTAGAACACATCCAGTTGGTTTCGCCTCAAAACGGACATCACCAGCAGAGGAACGTTACAAGCCTTATTTACTGGAATTCGCGGCCCTCAAGTTCGCCTTCGATCATTTTGGTGGGACAATCTGGGGATTCCCAGTAGAGGTTGAGACAGATTGTACCGCCCTTCACAATACATTACTCAACAACAAGGCATCCCTGGTACATGCAAGATGGAGAGACGGCATTCTGGCTTACCAGATAGTCGCCGTCAGACATAGGGCAGGTACCACTAACATAGCAGCAGACACGTTAAGCCGGCGCATGTCAGGACAACCACGGAAGGATGGAGACGGCAGCGCATGGTCTGTTAGCGAAGACTGGGAATCAGCACACGGCTTAGTAAATGACTTACTGCATATTAGTGATACTGACACAGCAACCATAGAACTCAAGACTCGCTTCACGAATGAGCCATTATTCCTGGAAGTAATCGAAGCTATGTACAATCTGGATAATGGTAAGTCAGAACAAGATCGCAGACGAGCACGTCACCGGGCACTGGGATATAGCATCGAAGATGGGCGCCTTTGGCACATCGCAGACGGGAAATCCATCAGGGCGTGACTGCGGCTAGAATGCATATCACAGACAGAGGCAATAGAGATGGCTAGACAAGAACACGCCAACAACGGTCATTGGGGTTGCGACCTCACCAAACTCAAGTTAATGGACTGCATATACAGTCCAAAACTCGACCGGTCGATCATGAACGCAATCCTAGCATGCCCGCAATGCAAGAACTTCAGATCAATGCAACTCCATGCGTTAATGTACCCTATCACCCGGCGTCATCCATTCAAATTGCTCGTAGCTGACTACCTCTGGTGCGTTGAAGCTGTAAATGTAAGACCTCGATTGTGTCTGTCTGCAGACCTTCAAGTCTGGCTAGGCGGGTGTTCTGCACTTTCTCTACTTCTCTCTTCTTCCTCACCACTTCTGCCTTCTCTCTCAACTTATTCATGTCTATAGCTTTGATCTCGTCCAAAAACTTTGTCCAATCTGCGAGTCCCGGGGTGGTAAGCTCTTTGATTACCATTGGCATATTCTCCCTGACTTGGTAGACTAGGCCCACTGTTTCACTTGCCCCTGCTTCATTGACAAGTTGTTGTATCTGAGCATGGAACTGTAGGTGAGCCCAGGTTGGGACTCCTGCTACTATGACTTGTGTTCCTAGCTCTTCTTCGTCAATGCGCAGCACTAGTATCTCTCATTGATAATCAAGGCCTGTCTTTTCCATGATAGTGATTGCCGGCCATCTACTGGTGAATGCGCTCTGGACATCTACCCATGTTGTCTTCTTCGAACTGTCTAACTTGGTCCACCATAAGTCCGCAACCGATCCTGCTGAAAGGAGTGTGCTGAACACTATGACTTTCACGACTTCTGTCTTTAAGTCACTGAGAATTATATAACGGTCCACTTCTTTTAAGAAGTTCTGTGCATTCTCATCCGGTTTGCCATGAAACCATCCCAGCGTGGAGTTGCTGGACATCTTATGTGGTGCTGTGGATTGCGAGCTTGGGGGCGCTATTAAAGGTAGTGGAATCCTTATCGTTAACGGTTTTACTGGCGTTAATATGGTGGGAATTGAGGCTGGTAGTGGAGTTTTATGGCTGGATCTCTGAATCTGTTCTATTGGTTTAAGTGGGGGCGAAGGAATCTCTTCCATGGGCTAAATGATGGTGTCTGGATTAGGAGTGCCTGGTAACGAATCTAAATTGTTGTCCTTCTCCTGGTTGTCTTTGAGGTCAGCTTTGTATTCTCTGGTATCTGAAGTAGTGTCTTGTAAGGTGTGATATATGACTTCTGGTGTGTCTAGGGGAGATGAATCAGCTGATGTTGCAAGTGATGAAGCGGTAGTGGAAGAGTTTAGGCTTTTGTCTGATGCGAGGAATTGACCGTCTGGTCCTCGTTTGGGTGGTGCTTTCTTGGGGGCCATTGAGAGGCTTTTCTACATTTTTTCTTGAAGCCGTGTGTTCTACACATGTACGTTGAGGTGCGTTCATTGACGTTTTTGAGGCTGTGGTGTCGCGTTCTTGTCCAATTGGCCTCTACTTTTAATATCGGCAGAAGCTTGATGCGAAACCCAAATCCCACTCTCTCACCAAGATGGACTGGCGCGGCTGGCAATGTGCCTTCGCAGAGTGACCTCGTGGAATGGATGATGTCTGACTACAACAACTGCCTCTCTAGGACCTTTGTGCTGACTAAGCTAAGCTGACCCTTGCTCCCTCGCTTCTGTCGGCCTCTACTGGCCTCTGCTAGCCCTTGCTGGCTCTCTACTCCGATCACCCCCTGCTAAGGGGTGCCCCACTCCAACGTCGTTCGCATGCGCTTGGCTCAAATTAGCTCCCAACCTCTCTTCTGCAAACTCTTCATGCATGAATCTCATCCAGGACCCACTTACCCACACAAATATTCAATCGTTGTCTGTCATAGCTAGCCCAAGTGATGAGTTCGAACCAACTCGTCCTGTGCAAGGTAATGGTCGACCTGCGCACACGGGACATGCATATGGTCGCCTTATTTCAATCCGAACACAAGGGTACCTTAGTTCCATCTTGAGCGTTGGCGAGTGCCACACATCGAACATCACACACGTCAAAAAAAAATCCGTAAAATTGCATGCACGACACTCATCAAATAAAAACGACCAGTCACGACATAATACATATCTATACCATTATGAACTCTCCACGATCCCAAATTCAAAAGAAAGCATTGATGTTGATAACAAAATGGATGTGGATGTGGACGTGTAGACTGGCTTGGCTCGTAGATGGGCTGGTCACAAGCCTATTGGACGTGTACGTGGTAACATGCGGGGTTGAGTGGGGTTATATCTAACATGTGGAGTGGGCGCAACGCAAGCCTGAGCGCGAGTTGACACGAGTTATGCGTAGATGACGGTCGTGGCCGTGTGCAAATGACGATCGCGTTGTGCATATATGCAAGTGGGTGGTGTGTACAAGGATGTCGGTAAATGGATATGCATGTATAACAGTGCATCTTGGCGGGCTTTAGCATCAAGCGGAAGACGTACAACGACGTGGCAGTGTACAACACGAGGTGGCACCGTACAACACGAGGTGGCAACATACAACGAGGACAGCACGTACAACGAGGTACAAAGCCCATGTGGGAATAATCAATTCTTCTGATACAGTGGTTGAGATGAGACGGGCCTAACGCGCCCGGTCCTGCGATAGCGCACGTATACGGCGCATGAGCTCGCAGCTTCACCGAGCTCGCCTGATGAGCTTCAGACGGGCTCGCTGGTATAACCAAAAATCCTATAATCCTGATATGGATCAGGAAAAATTATCGCTACATTGATAGTGTTGAGTTGTGGTGTGTGGGATTTTTGGGCGGGTATGATGTGTGGGTTGTGTGATAGTGATGAGGTGCACAAGGCTGTGGCGATGAGGTGAATGTGATGAGGTGAATAAGACGAGGAGGTGAATGCAGGTACAACAAGGCATACAACAAAAGAGGTGGACCGCGAGTGCTCCAATCCAGCGAACGACGACCAGCGCAATTCACCCAAGCGCAAATCTCAGCGTACTATCCGCTTCTCCGATGGAAACTGGCTGCGTCATCGAGCCCATTCCTATTCCTTGCCCGACCGCGCCCATGCCTAGACTCTGTGCCCCCATACCGAGACTCTGCGTCCCGCCTAATCCAGCTTGCGTCCCTCCTAAACTCCCCACCATACCCTGCGCCCCTCCTAAAACGCCCATATTCATACTCTGCGGCACACCATCGGCACCCATGCCCTCGCCGCCCCCTTGCGTACCCTGCGCTCCAAGCTCATACCACCCCGCGCTTCCTGTCCTGTCTCCTTCAAGCATTGCGAATAAGAAACTTGTCCATTCGCCTGGTACGGCGTGGGCATGGGCATGTGTATGAGGTGGGTCTTCGTGGGGGTTGGGATGCGGATGTGGATCTTCATGCTGTTGGGGTGCGTGTGGAGGTTGGTGCTCGATGAATTGCAGTGGTTGTGGGTTCTCGTGCCTCGCTATATCCTCTTTGCGCAATTGCTCCATACCCATACCCAGGTTCTCTCCACACTGTATGGGCTGCAGATGCATATGATCTCCCCCATGTCCCAAACTCAGCCGTCTCCTCTCCCCGCTCTTCCCATATACTTGCACACATCCCCACCTCCCCCACTCGCTCAGCCGCCTCCTGTCAGGAGGAGTGCCACGCCCCATGAATGCTCGGGGAGGCTCGGAGAGGAGGGTTACGTGGAGGGAGGAGAGGGGTGGAGTGCGCGGGAGGGTGGGAGAATGTATTTGAGGTGGCGTTTGTGGTGAGTGTATCGGTGGTGGTGTTTGGGGAGTGGGTGTTGGATGTGATGGTGGGAGTGTTGGTGTTGAGGGAGATGCGGGGGTTGAGGAAGGCGTTTGTGTGGTAGTTGATGTAGGGGTAGAAAGACGCTGGGGAATCGGAGGAGAGGGCGTTCGACGTGGAGGGGAACACGGCGGGGAGGCACACAAAGGGCGTGGAATAGGCATCGTGTCCAATAAAGACCGCCCAGGCGGCGATGTAGATCTCGGAGGTGACGTAGCCTGTTTCTGCGGTGTAGGCGCTATCGGCGGCAAAATCGACGGAACAGTCGGTACCGTAGGAGTCACAATCGCCGGGACACAAGGCGTCGCAATTGCCTTGGCACCTTCAACATCCATCGAAAACAATCCGTCTTCACCCTCTGCATCCTCTTCGTCATCATCATAATCATCATCATAGTCACCAGAAAGGTCACATTCATCCAAATCTTCGTCTTCATCCTCTTCGTCATCCATATCAAAATCAATAGCTTCAAATGCAGCAGACTTGTAGGTGTAGCTTGCGCGTTCGAGGTAGGAAGCGGGTGTGTAGAGACGAAAGCGGGTGTTGGAGGAGTGGGTGGATGGGGAGGGGAAAGTGGTGCGTGCCTCGGATGCGACGAGGGCTTTGATTGTGTCTGTGCCGTAACGACGAAGTCTGGGGAACGTCAATGGTGTGGAATCAAAATGAAACTAAGAGACTAACAAGAATTCTACTCGCTCTTGACATGCTAATTTCCAGATGTTGACTTCTCGATCGCGATGTGGGGCGGGTGTGTAGTCAAACGAGTTTGGTTGCGAGAACGTGGCTGGGGTTGTGTTAGATGATGGTAAGAATGAACAAGAAGAACATACATTGTTGGGGGTATCCGTTGGATTGGCTGTATCCATTGGTATACTCTTGGTCAGGGAATGCTGTATTTGAAAAGGCATTGTCTTGAGAGTGAGAAAAATCGGGTTGGGGGATGAACTGGTGAGAGAAGCCAGTGGAGAAGGAGGTTGGGAATGAATTCGACCCGAAAGGACCGGGCTGGGATGATGGAAAGGGGATTGTATTTGAAGAGAAAGGATTTAAATCTGCGGGAGGGGAAAACGTCGGATTTGACACAAAGTCCGAAGAGTTGGTATAAGATGGGTCATTTGGAGGGAATTCGGGTAAAGGATCTAATGGGATTAAAGAGTCAAGGTCGAGTGGCGTCGACGACGGCGTCGGTTTGGTCTCCGTCGTCGATTTTGACTCCGCCGACGACTTGGTCTCCGTCGTGGGTTTTGACTCCATTGTCGACTTGAGTTCCGTTGATGCAGGCTCGTCATGATCCTTAGGCGCTAAAATACTTGGTTGATCCGCGAGGACATTACGAAGGGATTCTTGAGTTGTAACTGGTTGTATAGGTAGATCGATGATTGTTGGTGCTAGAGGTGGAATGTGGCGTGGCTTTGGCACGTTTTGAGCACGGGTTCTGACTCGTACTTGGCGCATGCGTCGACGCACCTCGCCGACGTTACCATGAGCGACATTCGTATTATCATTCTCTTTACGTCTCTTTCTCCTATGGTTGGTCTCTATATGAGGCAGTAGAAGACCGTCCGAGTCAAGAGCTAGACGCTGACGTTTGAGGGCTCTGAGTGCACGTGGGGTGAGCTCGTCATTCTCGCTTGTAGAAGAAGTATGTAGTTC
>NW_024539884.1:0-32276 GCF_016647785.1 Suillus fuscotomentosus | reverse complement strand
ATTCTGTCAAAGTTATTTGGGGTAACATAATCCATACAATCCTTCTAACCAGACATTGTTTTGAGAAATTATGAGAAATTAGCGAATAATTTTGATAGTCATGGTTATATTTAGCCCAGGAGGGTTTTGCTGATGCAGCTCTGTACTAATATCAACATCCACACTCTATGCTGCATCAAGGCCTACTACAGTGCCGCGTCAACCATAGCACATACCGTGTCAGTTGCCACATCAAAACCTCCTCCATGCCGCATCAGTGCCGCATCACAGGCACGTCACACCGTGTCAAACCTCATCACTGCCGCGTCACCCGCATGTCACGCGCGTCAAACCTCACCACCTCCACATGCCACGTCAAACTTCACCACCTCAACTGTCACACTGTCCGTATAACTTAGGTATATTTTACTTTACATCTGTCATAATAATTGATATTCTAACAGTGTTCCTTTTCATCCTGACAGAATTAGATGTCGTACACTGTAATTGTCCATAGGCAGTAATAAATTTATTTTACTAAGCATTCTTTCGTTGTCTCCTCTGGGCTCGAGAAACAACCCTTATTATCGCGCTTTTGTGAATCATATCATGGCCTTTGTGAGTTCTTTAAAATACGGAGTAAACTTGTTATAATCATCTTTTAGCAATTAATCAAACATATATTCAACTTTTTCTATCCCAACGAGACAGAGAATAAAAATGATCCAGATCAGCCAGGTCCACTCTGAGTTTTGGGGACCTCATACCCTGCTATGACCGTTCAGGTGCGTCATCCGACATATTCTCCTTGTGAACTCAAATTTGACAAATAGAACAGGCAATGTAATAGCTTATCTTCCGGCCTCCGTGTAGACCGCTGTAGAAACAACAATACAGAGAGGAACAATGATGCTCCAAACTGTATCTAAAAAATGTTGTAGGTCGTGCATTGCCTAGTCTGCATTACTTGAGGAGACAAGCGCGTTCGACCCTAGGGGAAGCGAGTGCAGCAAGGATCTAGAAGTGTGCGCTGAAGCGAAGTGCGAGAAAGCGTGCGTGCGGAAATGGTAGAGAGACTAAGCTTAAGTGATAATATAATACAAGCTAAGTGAAGAGAGATGCAAAGTGCAGACAAATAGATTTCTACTATGTTCTTCTAGGTAGATAGTGGGTGGAAAGTATAGTAAGGTAAAGGGAAAGTTAGTTGAAAAGTAGTCAGTAATAGTATGTACTGCTGGCACTTATATAGCGCGCCTAAGCGCGGTCATGCGGAGCTGAAGCGCTACCGAGTAGGTATGTAAAGATATATATGGGTGAGAGTCCATGATAAAAATAAAGGTGGAACACTATGCTAATAAAGGAAATGGAAATATACACACTAGGGAGCTTGGTGGATGGTGGATGGATGCATCTGGATGGCTGGTGCTATAGGGCGCGCAAGCGTGGGAACGCGCGCGCGCGTATACATCGCGAAGCACGGGAATGGTGCGCGCATGGCGCGCATTGCGTGGGAAAGCTGCGCCTCATATAGGAATTGCTGTGGACAGTACACAGAGTGGTGCTGCGAGTTGGTGCTGTATACTCCCTTAGTGGAAACTGCCATATCACGCCATGAGAGGCATGATTCTCTACACCGCTCAGCCATCACATGACCCTGCACACTCCATCCCAAATCCACCACCCCTCCCTCAACACATGAAACACCACTCACAGGAGTTATTCGAACTCTGCATGGACACAAAGTCTATACCACACCGGCGTGCCTGAAGTGTTAGTCCTTCTGCAGCCCAAACAAATCAATGCCGTGGTCCGGATCAATCTTCCAATTCCCTACGTCCCAAATCTGGTGGTGGAGATGAGTTATGGGACCCATGGCCGGACGGTGACTTTGAAAGGTTATTAACATGGGAGGAGGTATTAAGAACTGATAATCTTAGTGAACATTAGGCTTGTCAGCCAGGAGGAGGAGACAAGAGGGGATCAGAGTCAGCACTTGTGTGGTCGCAAGGTAAAAAGATGAGACATGTTTGCCTGGGTGTCATTACTTGTGATGAACCTACCTGTGAGGTAGTCGCACGTCCGCAGACCCGCCGGGCTGGTATCATGGGTTATTCAGTGATAACTCTGATGCTACATCTTTGGAGTCTGCAGACGAGCTATCTGAAGCTGTAGTTCCTTCTCTGCCAGCCGAAGAATGTCTGCCCATTAAACGTCGATGTGCTCCACAGGCTCGAAGGGTCCAGAGAGGGAGGAAAAGAAAATAGTCATTGGCTTATGTATACCTAGTTGTACATGGCTCTGAGGCAACTAAAATAACAAAAGAATGGTCGTGAACTCATCCAACTTGATCTGGAAGTTGAATGTAGAATATAGGAATGGCGTGTCAGTGGCCGCATCAAGGATCGTTAGTGCCGCGTCAAGGCTCGTCAGTGCTGCGTCACATGCGCGTCATGCCACGTCACAACAGCAGCAGGCGCAGCAGAACCATGTCAAAATAACTACGCCCCAAGCCACATATACGGCCGCGCCCAAACCTCACAATAGGTTCTTGTGCCGAGAGGAGCTGAGCAGACGAGAAGAGAGCTAGTGGACAATATAAATCTCAGTCAGTTCAAAGGGACTGTGATTAGATAGGTACCTAGTGGACAATATAACTAACGTCGCTATCAGCATTGGTGGGATAAGGTATAACAATCTCGGTACTCACATCTCAGTCAGTTCAAAGGGACTGAGATGTGAGTACGTGCGGGAGGCAGTTTTTAACATATGGGTGGAATAGGAATAAAAGTTGTTATGATTCTAAGACTACTTGCCTCGGCCGAGTGAGCTTGACAGCGCTCGTACCTTGCATTCTGTTCTGTCCTCAAGTCTCCAATCCGTCACCCGTTTCCTCTCTGTCCAACATAGGTTGCATTACAGATCAGATAGTTGGTTGAAGACTTGAGCTTGAACTCCTTACCTTTCACCGCATCCAGATACTGCACGGACAACAGGTCATCACAATGTTACCAACAAACTACCAGCAATGAATGCACTGACAAGTTCACGAAGGAAACCACTGAACGCAATGATGCACTCCGCTTAACCTACGCAAACGTACGCTGGGCCAAGGGAAGAAGTTGTGGCATATGCATCAGCAAATCACTGAACCCTTGTACAAGCTTGTACAAGCAACACAATTTCACAACAAAGTCCCTCCTATACAAGCTTGTCACAAAGCCTTACAGCCTGTACAAACGGTCACAATCTTGACACATTGGACATACTATACAGACTAGACACATTGCACAGTTGAGACATATAGATCCAATTCAGTAGTACTACACAGACAATACATGACAGACACAATGTGCAGGCCTAGTAAGGCGCTGCAGCCATTCTATTCAAAAAATGTGACACTGATGACGACAAAAAACTACTATAAAATGATGTTGATATCGTCGCTGCCTGCCGCACTGTCAGAATCGTCCTGAAGCTCACCCATCATCCCCACATCAGCCCATTCCTCTAGCATACTTTCCACTTCCTGACGACGCTTGGGATTCGTCATCAGTGTGTCAACTGACTTTCATAGGCCGTCAAAGTCAGACCTGCATTTGTCAGCGGACAGGTCGGGGACTTTGTCGGTGCCAGTGTCGCGGAACCCAGTTAGAATACCCTTCGCCTGTCAAACACATCAGCAATAGCATTAAGAATAATTTTTAAAAAAACATACGACCACGCTGACGAGAATGAGTGCATTGACGGGGATCATTTTGCGGAATTCTTCGGTCAATTTGAGGGCCTTTTTGCCATTACCGTAGTAGAAGTCGATACATGCATCCTTGAGTACTTGCGAAACGAAATTCTTGTACTTGCCCTAAACAAATCAATGCTTCAGTAAGATGCACCGCCCCACAATGTTACTAACTGATGATGAGTCAGGCAATCGAAGATAGTTGCCAGATTTGATCAACTTTGATGCTGCTTCAGCAACATGCCATTGTATGGTGTCCTTCTGCCCCACATTGGCTTTGGGGAAGATACTGTAGAGTTGTTTCACAATAGATATGATGATTTTCTTGAGCTCGGTGCGAAATGTGAATAAGTCGTTGCAAAGCTGGCAATGGATCAGTAAGCGTGTTCATGGTCAGTACTCAGGACTCACGAGGCGTGACATCTGTGTACTGTACTGTGGGAAATAGCCTTGACAAGGGACATCAGATGACAGCAACACTTATGAATTAAAATGTACCGTTTTCCATTTTGATCTTCTTTGAATGGTAACTCCATAAAACTGCATCTAAGACTTCTCGCACAAGCAGTAGCGCCTGCTGATGCTCTGGGATAGGATGAGTCAGAACAGCCTGCAAGCACATTTCTAATTTGGCGGCCTGGAGAAATCCTTGCCAACTTGGTGGATAAAACCCGAGTTTCGAGGGATTAGTCTGCTTGTTCATTGGTTTATCTTTGTACCTTGATTCAGGCATGGGACTATGAGTACAGGAGTGAGAACGGCTTGGAACAGGGGTATCAGAACACAAGTGATTGGATCGAGGGGCTCGCCTATGTGGTAGCCGCGACAAGGAATGTCCAGGAGATGATCCACTGGATGCACTCTGATGTGAAGATCTTGAGCGAGTGAAAACAGTTGTTGACTGAGTTGGGGAGAATCGCCGCGGAGACAGTCTGCAGGAAGTGTGATCATGACCCCTGCTTGAACGCGGAGACCTTGAGCGAGTAAAGACAGTTGTTGACTGAGTTGGGGAGCGTCGACGAGATGGTCCACGGGAGGTTGGATCATGACCCCTGCTTGAATGTGGAGACATTGAGTGAGAAAAAACAGTTGTTGACCGAGTCGGGGAGCATCGATGAGGAGATGGTCCACGGGAGGTGAGATCACGACCTCTGCTTGAATGCAGAGACTTTGAGTGAGCAGAGGGAGTAAATGTCGACATCGAACTCACCCATGGGCAGAACCAGCCTTTGCAGATGGCCCTTTTCGAGGTGCACGCTGGGGAGGCTTGAGGTGAGTGGAAGAAGTATGTGTCTCAGGGGACCGACGACGAGGCATCTGTAGCGTAGCAAATCAGAAACAAGCAAATTGAAAAGTAAGAGCTTACATGTTTGTGTGAATATTGGCAAGGAGACTTTGAACGGGCGTTACGTGTCAGAGTGTGGCCACGAGAGTTCTAGAGAAAGTTAGCAAATATGTGATTAGTTTAAGCAATGGCACATGCTTGATAAACGGGTCGTGGAAGGAGCCTTGCGACATCTGTTCTTCACTTGATGATGTTTAAGGACATCATAAGGGATCGTATCTGTACGCTCATCCTTGCGTCCAGGCTTGGTTTCATCAAATTCCATCAGGTCATCACCATCACCACCTGGGAGTGAATCAGTCAAAGCTGGACCATTGTCGTACTCCCTGAAATCATCATCAGCTGCTCATCTTTCATGTTGCGTCTCGTGTTCATCGGCACTCTTCCCCCACTCATCAAAATCATCCAAGTCTCCCAAGCCACTACGATCTTCCAAATCCTCCTCTGCGACTTCGCTACCAGCTACCTCGTGATTATGACCGATGGGATGGGTTGCCTGGGACTGGGATGGCTTGAAACCAAACCTATCTGAAGGGCAGGCTATGTGGAGACGAGCGTGTTCACTCTCTGGCTGTGAAGAATTGGGCTCAACAGAACTCTTTGGAGTGCTGGCCTAACAAATGGTTGTTAGTTGGGTACTTTTCACTGAATTTTTGAAGAACTACTGCAACTTTTTGCTTGCGTCCCTTGAGTTGTGAAGGAGCCATTGGATTTTCTTCGGAGTCGCTGATATTGAGATCATCTGATGCCTTCTTGCGCCTTGTTGGGGCCATTAGAGTTTCGCCAGTTTTTTGAAGTTGGGCAGCATGACCACCGATACCTCGCGTGGACCGCGAGCTTTGTCGAGTAGGATCGACATCTGCCTGTGCCATCTTGGCCCCCTTCCTCGACTTATCACCTGGGGAGCCTTGTCTGGCTCTTTTCCTGGGAGGCATTGAGTGAAGAAACGAAGCTGTAAGGTAGTCAGTTGAGGTAATACTTAAAATGTATTACATAAGCTAATAAGCGCTTGAACCTGTTTTTACAAAGAACAATATTGAGGTCTTAGCTCATGCAGTGATGATGGCATAAAGTATTCTTGTGTTTTGTCTAGGATAAGATAGCTAATAATGAGCCAAAGAAGTGTGCCTGCCCTTCTTGCCTTCCAAGTAATTGACTGCACAGTTAAACATAATGAATGTGCTGTTAATTCTGCTTCTGATTCTTCCATTTACTAGAACGATGAGGCTTACTAGGAAGTTCCTCAGTCATGGAGCCAGCACCTGAGCCAGGAAGTTTGTTTGGGCCAACAGATGGCAATGATAGGAGTGGAGGAAGAATCATTTTGTTCTTCTGCCCAGAGCGACGAGGTCGAAGATGAGTCATAGGGCCAGAAGTGGGGGGAGGAGAAGAGGAATGAAATGATGGTGTCATGGAGCCAGAAGCTGAAGGAGCAACTGCACCCCAGGTAACAGATCACATTGATGGGAGTTCAGGAGGCAGCATTTGCGTTTGCTGCCCCAAACGACGGGGCCAAACACCAGCATCCTGTGTCATAGCTTCAATAGGAGGGGGTGGGAGAGAAGCATGAGGGAGAGAAGTGGGGTGATGAGGATGCACAGGGAGAGGAAGAGAAGTAGGAGAAGGAGTGGCGACAGATGTCGCTGGCAAAAATGCAACACTTTGCGATGTTGCAGTACCTGGTGAACTTAGAATTCTCTCCAGACCCTGTTGCATAATCTTGAGGATTTCATTGTGAGACAAGTCACATTCATTGTGTAGCGCGTCCCCAATTGCCTTGCGCCATTCCTCAAGGATGGGGCCACATGCTCGAAAGTATGGTGTCGGTTCGTAGGGCAGATGTTTCTCTGTGAGAAACTCTTTCTTCAATGATCCACTAGTCCCGAGACCATCTCCATCCATCATCAGGTAAGCCTTGCGCCACCTAGGGGCATTGACAGGGTGCACTCCTTCAACCGATGCTTTACCACTGGGTCCTTCGTACATAGTTGTGAATTCAAGGAGGATATAAAAGAGCGACTCTAGGTCGTCAGAGGCTCTGTGGTCGATCATGGATGGACATGGAATGTCTCCCATGAGCTTGAGAAGATGGCAGGATATGTAGGGTACAGTTCCCTTCAAGGTTGACCCATATGAGATATGTATACACGAAGAATGTATTGAAATATAACTTACAGTACCACACGAATTGACTGCTGCGTTGTTTTTGAGGAATTTGGCGTGATCAAAGTCGATGAAGTAGCCCTTTCTGTCGTGGATGATTAAATTGTTGGGACTGAGGTCGCCGTGTAGAATGTTTCGCTGGGTGACCATTGCTTTGTGAGCTGGTGGCGGCTGTCATTACAAAGACCTTTAACAAACACGAAAGAAACTCACCAACGATAAGATCTCGAAAAATGTTGACTAGCTCAGGTAAGGACTTGAAGGTCATCAGCAGAAGCCCACAAGGGGTCAATAGCATGCGACAATGAACCTTATTAGAGTATATTGGTGATTCCGGAAGGTTTTCACTAATGTGTTCGCAAATCCTCTCTGTGCAGTCTGTTTGTCCGGCATACTGGATGTCCCAATATTTTTCGAGACTGACCACATTTGGAATGCCATTGACTGCACGGAGGAGTGTCACTTCATGATCCAGGTTTTCTGCATCAACCCAACAATCTTTCAATGTGAACTCTGTTCCGTGCCGATCTTGAACCCAATAACAAACGGTCCCATGCGAAAATAGACCACGACTCTTCCATAGAAGGGCCATAATCCAGTACACCTCACTGTCATTGTCCATTACCCAGCCTTTTGTTCCTTCTGGCATGTGATCTATACCCTCAGGAAGATCATTGTGAGGGCCAGTGGAGCAGAGGTCGGTGCAAACGTGAATGGTAGGATCGAACCCAAGGGAAGGTAGGTCTGATAGTGTTATTGCATTTAAGACATCGACGAAACACATGGCATTGGAATTAATTGGGAGGGGTTGGGAGATAATCATTCCAGAGCGGTCCATATAATGAGCACGGAGCTGGAGGTTTGCAATGCTGAAAAAAACGATGAAACGGCGCCACAGCTGTTCTCGCATTATAAGATACCCCTAGGAATATGGGAATATCTTTTCCTTGAACTAATTCTGACTTGGTGATCTCAATGTTAGTGAGAACACCCACCCAGGTCTTTTCGCCTGATTCATTTTTTTTCAGCCTGAAGTCCATGAGGACTAAATCAGGCTTGTGTGAGTCAGTGGTGTCTGGAACAGGTGTGGTGGCGAATTTGGAGGACCAGTACCGTGGTTCTGGGACGACATTGAAGGGAAGGGGGTTCGGTGAGCCTGATTGGGAGGACTCCTCATTGGCCTCGTGGATGATATTGCACATAGCATAGTATATGCTCCACAAGAGGCGCTCCCAACTTTTTTCTTCTGATGTCTTGACAGGATGGTTTGATCTCTTTTGTCCAGCATCGAACGATTGTTGCGACCAGCTGGCATCTGTGTCAAGTATTGAATCTTCATCCATCTCCTCCAGGTCTGTGTCAATCTCATCATTCCCCAACTCCCGCTGCCGCCTTAACTTCTTCACAGGATCTGAAAAGGCACCATCGAGCCTCCACTGTAGACCATCCGCAGTTTCTGTAATAAAGATGCTCCCTGTAAGAGCGCTTGACCTTTTCTTTTGATGTATCTGATGCCTAAGATATCTTCAGTTGTGAGGCCTGATCCCAGAATAAGGATATCCAGGATGGATGATTTCCTGCCATTTATCCCCTCCTCCCATAAGACTCGTCTGCCTCCTGCAAGCGTGCCATCCCTACCCATAGGTAAGAGTTCATTTTTCATCAGTAAATCCATATCTTCCTTCAAATGAGGTAAAAAATCGCCACCAGCAGGAATGGAGCTTGTAACTGTTGCCAGCAGATAATGATTGGTGAAAGACAGTGTCGTTGACATGTTGTACACAGCAATGTTGTGCTTGGACCTTGCACAATGCACAATGCCAACACAATGCACAATGATCCACGCTCATTCGTGCGATAGGCTTCTAAATTTATCCCTTAATGGAGCCAAAATATTCTCGAACCAACTGAATGATTGTTCAATGAGCAAATATTGTGAGTACTAATGCTATTATCGTGAAGCATAGTAAATGGCATCGTAGATCTCTTTATCGAAGTATTTATTCAGAAAAAACAAGTGGGAGTAATGTGAAGACGTTGCTTTCATTAATTGCGCATCTGCCACATCACCAAGTCGAGGGATAACACTGATGAATGCACGAAGTTGATTCAACGGAATGAAATTACCAACAGGAGAGCCATCAGCATGCTTCGCACCTTTCAGTGTATGCATCCCGGTGGCTGGATCAATTGGCCCAATACTCAAACACTGTACATAGCAGAGATATTGATCTCGCCATTTAATGTGAGAACCCCACCGAGCGATTGGACATACAATAACACATAACTCACAGATTGCGTGACCTTTGAAGGGTGCATCAATTTTGTATAGGTGAATAAATATATGCAATGAGAATGTGCTTACCTGTTAGGCCTGATTTGGGCCATTCAGCGGCTCCGTCTATATTAACCAGGACAAAATCCTGTCGGCCTTTGGGCCATCCAGGGCCCGAAGGAGAGGCATGTACAGTCTGTGCTGGTAATACGATGCTAGAATCGTGAAAGGATGTTTGCTGTAGACGAACCGAATGCCAGACTTGAACACGATCGAATGGAATGATTGGAGGATGATCAATCAACAGTCTCCTTCTTGAAGCGACCTCCATGAACTATTCCTCTCCCCCTTGCGTCACGCTGCAAGAAATCTGAAAGCGCAAAGTGCAGATCCGGTATATTGTAGTCAACAGAAATGTCCCCAACTTTGACTCCGTTACGGGATGGATCATAGTTGAGATGGATATCAGTGGTACCACCTATAAATGTTCGAGGGGGGTAAGCAAGTTGTCTGTGGCTGAGGGTATCAAATTGTGTGGCTTTGCTAAAATAATTTGTAGTAATGCGTGTTTGATTCATCTCCTCGAGGAGGGCAGTCCGTGGATCAGATAGCTCCCATTCATCATCATGATCAATATTGTCTTCTTCCCCTTCATTCTCCTCAGCAACGTCTACAGGATTGTAGCTTTTGAGAGTTGTAGCGATCACAAAATGTCGCAGTTTCTCCTGACGATCCAGATAGCAACATATCTGTGGGTCGTAATTGTTATTGTTTGTGTGTCACGCAGGGTCCTTAATTTCAGACACATGGGCATGTTCAGTTGCATCTGCAGACCACTGGATGAGGGCACCAACTTTGCGCGTACTGGATGTGATGCTCTGCAGGAGCTCCAACTTAGGGATGAACCAATTGTCGATCGGCTTCTTTGCTCCCATCCGTGCACCTAATGTCATGATAACATTCTTGTTTTCATGAAACATCAAAAGGGATTGGTCGATAGACGACAGTAAGTTGTTGTCAGGTGCAGGGCACTGTGCCAAGTACTGGACATCCATGAGGGCGCATATTGCAATCATGAAGCGACGAGGAGCTACACCAGATATCAGGCCAACAATGTAGCACTGAATGTCGCGATGAACTCTGCCTGTGACCTGCTTGAGTTTTGAAATTCCACCTGCAAAGTGGTGATATCCTGTGATGGGCTGTAATATAGAGAACCTGAAATCTAGCTCCTGGGCGCCAACAACCTTGAGACACCACTGAAGGTCGTGGTCATAAAATTCCTTGTGCCAGTGATGTAGTGGTTCTGGCGTCAGGAAGATGGAGGGATCAGCGTGGGGGTAGCCCTTCCAGAAAGGTGCATGAACACCATTTAGCCGGTGTTCAGCGCATGCCTCGAAATATGCCTCGAGATCATTGGGATCAACTGTGATACTGGCAAGCTGAGCGAGAGTTATCGCACGCGTACAAGCAGGGTGCCGGAAATGATCCCCAAACTGTAGATACGAAGCCATGGTGAAAGGAGATGTCTTCCCTCGCACGCACGCAAGCATGGCTGCCTCTGGGGTATCGACGATGTACACTGCAAGAGGCGTCAAACAGTGTCGAACATTTCCCACCGGATCGGACATCATGATGTCAACTTCTGCTGCTATCATCAAGGGCTTTAGGACAATCGAAAGGCACTCATGCACCACGCGGTCTTCAAGCATGCCACACATCCGTTGATTGGGGTGTAGGTACTTCGGAATGGGGAGGAGAGCCATGAGCATGAATGCTTTGGATGAGAGTTTTGTACGAGTACGCATACATATGTTGGTGAGGCCGAGAAGAAGTGGATGGGCGATCCTGGCACCAGTCATGGTAGTGATATTTGTTTTATCAGAAGATAAAACAGCACCAAGGATCGTAGCACCTATAGGATATTGGCTCTGCAGGAATGATAATAAGACAGCGCAAAATGAGTAGACTGAACCCGCACATACCTGCATGTCCCAAGCAGAATTACCTGTCAACCATTCAGAATATACCCTCAGAAGCCGTGCTGCCGTTTTGTACACACGATGAGGGACGAAATCGAGCTTATCATGAAACAGAGGATTTCTGAAAAGGCTTTCCAGGCATTCAACAGGATCTCTCCAGAATCAGTGGATAGGAAGTTTTGTAGAATAAATTGAGGGAATGGTCTGGCATTTCCAGCTTGGTCCGCTGGGGAGCATCTCGGCACGACTATGCAATTCTCTAGCGTTGCTGAATGATAGCTGTAAATTTTGGATCTGAAAGATAAGTTATAGTCACTGTGTCAGAGTACAAATACATACCATGTGAAGCTTCAAAAATTCATCAATTGCTGCCATACTCAGGGTCGAGCGAAGGAGATAGTCAGCAACTTCCCATTCCTCCTTGGATGCAAAAGGGTAGAAGAGATTGTCCTTCCTGTACTCCGCAAATTCATCGGCATCGAATACATCCAAAAAGGTCAAGCCATCTTCCGAATAACAAGCCCCGGCACCCTCATACTTCTCCTCCAAAGACTCCCTGGCCACTCCAAAATCATCGTCAAGTTAACCAAAGTCATCGCTGATGTTCGAAAAGTCATTAAATTGTTGTTGATCCTCGACGCGAGTATCTGGGTCAGGTTCTGGAGCTGAAGGTGAAGGTGAGACATTGCGCCGTGGTAGTTGCACCTGTGTAAACTGAGAGATATCGATTATGTCACACATGTAGCTGTGGCATGATGTTCGGGGCTGACTGAGATGTCGAGTAACACTGCTTTCCTTGGTAAATGTTTTCCCACACTTTGGACATGTTGACATCAGATTCAGACTCAAGAATTCGCACGTGCAAAGTTGCAATGTATTCGGTTTTACTCTGTCATAATATTTGTCACTCACATAGCAGTATCCATATCACTTACATATCGTTCATGAACTCTCACAGCTTCGACTTGGAAAGCTTTCCTCAATCTTCGTTCTCTGATCACAGTCAGCGTCAGACTGTTCTTCTCAACACATCTCCCAATCACCTCAGATCCATTCAAAAACCTCACCAGCCAATGTCCAATTTTTTGCCGCACACCTCATCAAGCTCAATTGGAGGGGAGGCTCGTTTTCTTATGAATACTCACCTTGTAAGGCTCAATTATTCTTTGCAGTACATTATCCTTACTCATCTTTGGCAGGATGTAAACTATTCTTTATTTGAGTCCAAAGGTGACTCTGACCTCGCCCTGGAGGCAGCTAAAGCGAAATGGAAAGTATGTGAGGTGGAGAAACATCTGGCTGATTGCATTCTGGAACATCAATCTATACTCCTCAACCTGTGGCACCATCATGCGGAGGCGGCAAACTGCCATTTATTGAATGCAGATCTCAACGTTGGAAGCATGCACATGGAGTGCAAGAAGAGTGGTATTGCAGCATTCGCTCGCTCAGACTCAGGTTTGATGGTAAGTGCTCATTTGTTGGTTTCATTATAACTTATCACCATTGAGATGGTTGCAGACAACCTCTTGACATTCATCTTCGTCACACACAATCCTGGCCACATCAAGATTTTTATTTTTTTCGCACTTCTATTATGATATTATCTCGAGCCTACTAGTATATACTTTGTTATGTTTTTTGTCTGTTTGTGCTGCTTGTATCACTTTGCAGATATTTGTAAAGCCAAATGCTTGTCGGCTTGTGCTGTTTGTGACGCTTGTGTAGATATTTTTAATGCCAAATGCTTGTCGGCTTGTGTGCTTGTGACGCTTGTGTAGATCTGTATCCGTTTGTTATTGTTGTGACACTTTGTCACGAAATCAGTAGTTTGCTGATGTGTAAATACGTTCACACTTGAGAGTCGATAGTTTGAATAGACTTATTTCAGACGAGAGAACTGTCCGAACTAAATGTTATTCGGGGGGGTAAGATCAACTACTCTAACAGTAGTAAACGGACGGTTTAAATACTGTAGAGTCAGGAACACTACAACAACGGCATAGTTTACGCACTGCAGGGTGGTGAGATTTAACCATGGAGGGACATGTTCTGACAGATCAGCTTTAAGGACAAAATGACTTTGATTCATGTCTCTGGCTGCATACAAGAATAAACAAAGGACTTGTCAAAATTTTCAAGCTCGTGATTGCCTAGCTAGCGCAGCACCAGCCACCATACCCACATTCAGTCCTCTCATCAGATTGATACGATAACCATGCCTGGCAGTAATGAGAATCAACCACTTACGGGGCCGACTGTTGCAGCCAAAAAAAGTAGAGCTGCACCAAGCAACCCAACAACAGCTTCTGGCCAGGTCGGAACAGTTCGACCACCTGTGGCAGCCAAAACAATGACTCCAGCTTCGAAAACCTTGAATAAAAATCAGACCAAGCAAGTCCTGCAAGAGAAGAACACGAAACTTGAGGATGAGAATTCTCGTCTCAGAGGTGTGGAAAATTTTTCTTACCGGTGCCATTGGTATTTTGAATAACGAACATATATTTTGAGCAGCAAAGATCTTGCAACTTGAGGAGGCTGAACGGGCAGCAAAGCTCATGGCCACGGAAGCAGAAGCTGCCAAAAAAGTTGCAGAAGAGAAGATCAGAAATTCCCATGTGGATCCAATGCACGAGCTCATGCAGAAGCCCACAACTGCCAAAATGAGAGACTTGGGCAGCAGAGGTCGTCTGCTCAAGGCAATGAAGCTTGAGAATAACAAAGCAGAATATCTGGCCATTCAGGTCAGTTGTTTGGAAAACGAAAAGACTTGACAGCTTACTGATGACTACACAGACCTCAGTTCACGAACTGTGCTCGCGCGTTGATCTGGACTTTGGGGTGTTGTACAATGCACAACCAACATCGAACCTGGCAAAACTATTTAAATTGGTGTGTCAGTATACTGTCCCGCTGTAATGATAATAACCATAAGTCATAGGCACGACGGGCCCATCCTCACCTTGAAAATTTTCAGAATGATTGGGCGACAGCGGAGTTGGTCAAACAATTTCTGCAGAACAAACGAAAGGCCAACAAGAAGCGAAAGGCACACACAATTGCAGGCACTGAAAACAATAAACGGAGTCGATCTGACGACTCAGACAACTCGGACGGAGATGAGGTAGGAGACGGAAGTGGATCTGGTGAGCGTGGGATAGCAGATGATGATGACGAAGACTTTGGCGCTTGCTGAGTGGATTTTGTGCGGAAGTGCATGACTGCCGGCGCCATACGCATGCACAGTTAGCTATAGCGGTGGTGAAAAGTAACATTTTCACTAGTTTGACAAACCACTTTAGAGTCCAATGACATTGGTTTTTATCACTCATGGAAGTAGTGAATCAGACTGGCTAAGCAAGTGAGATTCAACAAGCGTGTTGGTGAAAGGAAACAATGTAAATTACCAACTAAATGAGTGATATGTGCCGTGGGATGCACTTGTTGGTGACATGGTGAATCCGGCAAAAAATGTAGTTTTTTTAACTGTAATAAATCACCTGTAGGGTGGGTTGTTATTACCAATCCCCAGTGATGTTCAACATATAATACGGTGGATCTGACTAGACTAACGGGTGATGGTACCAGTGAAATTAACCGGTTCTGGGTCGCATAGTGTTTAAAGCTAACAGCGAGAATATTGGTTCCCATCGCCAATATTTGACGACGGCTTTTGACGAGCGTTACAGAAGTACTACGGTGATGGACGGAGAGTTGGAACAGAGACGTGGCAACGCAGACCAGTACATACTTCCAGTGGAGTTCTCGCAGATAGACCAATACAGACCAATGCGCACGGGCCGCAAACACTTCCGGGTTTCCAATGCCCCTCGTGAAGTTTATGGCCGTTTTACAGCGTCACACAGGACATGGATTCATCGGAGAGTACTATGCTTTATGATTCGCACTAACTGAGCAGGCTACTGTCTGCTCCTGTGGACAGCCACGTCAAACCCAAGAGCACATATCACGCGACAGTCCGTTATTCACATACCAATACATATGTTGCGAGAAGTATCCCGTAACACATACTCAACGAGGTCCTGGGTACGGAGAAGGAGATAGAGGCACTAGCGAAATGATTGTCCCTGCTACGACTAGTTAGTGGGTATATAAATGTATAACTGTTGAGCTCTGTCGTAGTGCTATAGTCTAGTCCAGTGGAAACATATGTAGCCACCTGTGAAAGCAGTAAATGTTTTATTCTCCCAAATCCCTGATTAGTGGGTAGATTCGCCGCTCGTGTCCGAACCACTCCGAACCGCTCGGCATCTCACGGTATTTCCACATAAATTTACCACACAACGCTCTTCCATCTTGCCTCAACGTCCTGCTCGACGACCACGACGTGCATCATGCTTGCTCACTCTGCAGTCCGTGCTTTATCCGCAAACTCCCGTGCCTTCTCTTCGTCCGTTGCAAGACAGACGAAAGTTGCCGTCCTTGGCGCTGGTGGAGGCATTGGACAACCATTGTCACTCCTTCTCAAGACTGACCCTCTCGTCACCTCTCTCAGTCTCTATGATATCCGTGGCGCACCCGGTGTTGCAGCTGATGTAAGCCATGTTGATGCTTACAGTGAGGTACGTCGTTACTTGCTACACACGTTAATTATGGGTTAGTTCAATCAGCTTCCAAGGTCAATGGTTACCCTGCAGACAAGCTCGACGAAGCCCTTGACGGAGTCCAAGTTGTTGTTATCCCTGCTGGTGTCCCAAGAAAGGTGTGTTTCCTCTCCCTATACTCATACCTTTGCATAGTCCTGACCCTGCCTTTCAGCCTGGTGTAAGTCTTACAGTCCATCTGTTGCTGCTCCGCTCTAATACCTTTATAGATGACCCGCGATGATCTATTTAATGTCAGTTATTCATGCCTTCCATTGCATTAGTCGCTACTAATTCTATTTCGGAAGACCAACGCTTCCATTGTTCGCGACCTCGCAGCAGCAATTGGTCGTGTCGCCCCTACTGCTCACATTCTCGTCATTTCAAATCCTGTCAATTCCACCGTTCCCATTGTTGCCTCTACCCTTCAGAAAGCTGGCGTTTACAACCCCGCTCGCTTATTTGGTGTAACGACCCTTGATGTTGTTCGTGCTGCTCGCTTCACCGCTGGTATTGCAGGGGTTAAACCCGCAGATACTCCCATAACTGTTGTGGGTGGTCACAGTGGCGCGACCATTGTGCCTTTGCTCTCACAGAATGCATATGGAAAGGCTATCACAGGCGACATTTACAAGGCTCTTGTCCACCGCATACAGTTCGGTGGTGACGAGGTTGTGAAGGCTAAAGACGGTGCTGGTAGCGCCACCCTTTCGATGGCATATGCTGGTGCCAAATTCACCAACTCTCTATTACGAGGTTTAAATGGCGAGAAAGGTGTCATCACGCCTACCTTCGTCGAGAGCCCTCTTTACAAGGACCAGGGTATTGACTTCTTCTCGTCCAATGTAGAACTTGGTGTAAGTAATGGAACAAGAGATCCTCTTCATTCGTGCTCAATACTCCGCAGGTCAATGGTGTCGAGAAAATTCACCCTCTCGGGCCTCTTTCCGCTGAAGAAGAGAAGCTGATGGAGGCATGCTTGCCTGAACTCAAGAAGAACATTGAGAAAGGCAAGGCGTTTGTTGAGAGCTCGTAGATTGATTCGTTTTAGATTTGTTGTCCTTCAAAATACTTTTGCCATATGCACGACTGTTCAAAGCTCGCGCATACACGAGCATGTCTTAGCAGGTCTAAAGCCTCCTTCCCAGGTACTGAGGCTGTCAAGTTAGTGTGCACAGGGTGTAGCGAGCTGCCAGATGATTGAATTTGACGATTACTTTACACAAACTTTACATTCACGAAACTTGCATAAGTCGACTGCCAGGATTTAAGATTAGTACGGTATCGTTACGCGATGTGCCGACGGGCCACGGCCCTGAGTATAAGGCCCGTGGCGCGTGTGATATTGTGCGTTCTATCCTGCTTATAAAACTCAAAAACAAGGTACCTTGAAGTAGTCAAAGACTCTCGACCCTTGCTTGGCTTGATTGACATGTTACTTTATCATGGTGCCGTTGCAACCTGATGAGTCACGGATCGGAATATTCTGCTATATATTCTGCCTACCATGCATCGGTGATGCTAGCGCCTCCATCATCTTTCTGAACCATGGATTTACAAACCTTCATTGACCTATCAACCAGCATCCAGTACCAGGATGTAAGTGATTGATATTTGTTGACGTTTTCGCTTCACTCATCTACAATCCTGGCACTGACAGTATTTTTTCGGTGCTATCATTTCGACTATAGTAGTCTCTCATAGCTAACAGTGTTCGTACTAGTGTCGCTAGTGGTTTCTTGGGTGCGCACGCTTGCCATTTGCTCAGTCATCATCCACAAACATCTAGTCATAGGTCTACGATTGTTTCCTGACCTTAGACCGAGAGGTAATTTCACTTTTGCGAGATATAGCCTGTCAATCGATAGGTTAACTGTCATGTATAGATATCTTCGATTCATTCGCCACCGTGGAAGATAGGAAGTATTCTTTATGTCATGACGAGATACATGCCAGCCTTCGTGCTCTGTATACACTTATGCAGTGAGTCCGAATAGCATGCTCTATCGTCAACTTGCAGCTAACCAGGATACGGAAGTGAACTATCTCCCAAATGAAAAAATTGTGGTGAGCATTTGTCGGAAATAATATCACCGTCCTGAGGATTCACCGATGTAGACTTGCAAACTTCTACATTCAATATGGTTTCGTAAGTATTGTAACAATGCAATTGGTTCCGCTCCAAGTTCTTTCTTCAGTTGCTGCTGCATTGTGCATAGCTGGTGCAGAAGGTATTACGAGGATTATAGTGTATTCACGCAGAACACTCACAGGATCTCCAGGTATCTTCGTCCTTCGCACCTATGCATTGTGGGGAAACAAGAAATTCATTCTGAGCATCATGTTGTCAACGGTGCTTGTGCGCATACAGTCGCGTCCCCGCATTCCGTACTCTGACACACTTCACTTCAGTGCTTTGCGGTCTTGGACGTGATAATGACAATGACGATTTCCAAACGCTTGGAACGTGAGTGTCTTTCAAGAGCCGCATGCAAATAGCTCAGTGTGGGTCGACAACAGTTCAACTATCAGACATAGGTGGCGGTTGTTACTCACTATCTCGCGACACGATGTCTGCATATCCTTGGACACTTCTGGTAGCGTTCGAGCTTGGTGAGATCACGAAGCTATACGTGTAGTCGAGTGCTCACTTTTTGCTTCAGAGATCATAGCACTCACCATGATTCGTGTATATCGGGCATACCGCGAAAGCGAGTCTCTGCTGCTTGAAATCCTTCTACAACATAATATTTTTTACTTCGGAACTGGGATAGGCAAGTAGGACCTTTATGGCTGTCAAAAAGGAATTAATCATTCAATCCTAGCACTATCGGTGGTCAATATTGTAGTTATTGAATGCTTGCCGGTGCGCACAATCTGAATTCAACTCAATATCGGCTGAGCGTCCTGATGATATCTCACGCAGTACACCTCTTCAAATATGTTCGGGACATTTCAAATCGTTATGCATACGATCCTCGTTACTCGGATGCACCTACAGTTTTGTAGCACCAATGAGGTTCACGACTCATCTGAGTCCGGAACCACGCCATTCTCTCGATTGACACATGTTGAACTTCAGACGTGTTCGCACTCGAATGTATGATAATTCAATGAAACTTTCATTTTCATTCAGACATTTTTCCTGTTGTGTTGCCATGAGTCTAAGCTGTTGTTGGGCCATGAGGAAAAAGTGACAACCTGGTGCTAGGCTAACGAGTGAGAGGTCCACAGAATTCCTGGAGTTTATGAATGAAGTTTCTCAGTCGAAAATGTGTGATCGTGATTCGACCTCTGACATAGATCACAGCATCTGCAAAACACCCAACTTCTTGCTTAAGTTGCTTAAGGTGTCAAAGAAGTTTGATGGGTTATGATCTGCACCCTGAAGTATGTGATTGGTGGAGATGGTGAGGTAAGCAGTAAAAGATCTGCAGTCATTGTATCTTAGCCATCTTATCTTCTTAGATGGTATTATCAATACCAATGATTCATTTGGAAATATAACTAGTAGCACAGAACACCATGAACTAAGAGGAATCTCTTGTTATGTGTAGAGTAGGGATCAAGTATAGAGTAGAGTAGAGAACCATAATGTCAGCATGGGTTTGTGGATTAAGTAAATCTTGCTCTGTTCATAATAGGGTTTAAAAGTCCAATTAAGTTCAGTCTTTTGACCAATTTTCAAAAGACCAGACCCAAACTGGTCTGCGCAAACTCAACCTTGTACTGCAACCCAGACTGAACTCTTAGAAACTGGTTGAGTGCAGTAGCAATGAGGTTCACAGTTGGTTGCTGACTGGTTGCAGATGCAACCAGTCTGTAACTGCATAGGACTGGTTAAGACTGGTTAGGACCACTCCGGAAGTCTATATAGGGCAAAATCGGTAACTACTATACAACGTGTTTGCAGGCAGGATAGCATGAGTATAGCATGGTAGCATAGTTTGAAGCCTTTCCTCGAAACAAACCAACATCTGCCTGCCTTGAAACAAACCTTGTAGTTTGCCATGTCAAGTCAAGGCAATGTTCGGAGGTCTTCATGCAAGTAAACAATAACAGCAAAGGCTCTTGCTGGCACTGAAACATGGCATGCAACCCAGACAGGCTCTCGTCCAAGGCCTCCCAAGTCACCAAAGAATTCTAAACGGAAAAGATGGATGGTCACTGTCAGTGACAAAGACCCTGATAGCAGCAATGAGAGCCTCCATGAACATCAGTGTACCTCAAAGAAGAAGAAAAATGCCAGCTCCAAACATAGTTGGAAAGAGAAAAGCACCACAGTGGGGATTGAAGAAGTGCATGATATTGAAAATGTCACGGACAGCGAGGTTGAGGTCATTAACCACAAGTCTGATGCCAAGAGTGGTGAGGAAACCAAGAATGATGATGGTGAAGATGCTGTAAGTGAAGCGCGCTGTAAAAAGTTGCTGTCAGCTCATACTAAGTGTGATACCAAAGGAGGGGAGTGATCTGGGTGTACAGCACAAGGCCAATATTCCAGCTCCATTGGCAACAAAGAAACAGCGGGCCAATGATCTACTTACCGTGTTCACACAGAAATGCATGGTGAAGTTTGTTGGTATTGATGGTGCGGTGGATATGAAGAGAGGGTGCTGGTGCATAGTTTGCAAGTAAGTTAGTATGAGATACATTGAGACAGAAAACTTACCATACATTCCAAGGGACAATGAAATCTTTGTAAAGCAGAATGGGAAACATAAAGTGTTTCACCTAGGCAGTAATTTATTGTGTCATCAACATATACGTGGCCACTATGAGTTCTACCAGGCTAAATGTAAGGAGCTAGGGATCACTGAGCACCACTATGCAATTCCTCGCGAGTTGTTGGATTTACAGTCCAATGGATTAAAAGGAAAGCAGATGAAGATAGATGGACTGTTCCAGAAGGCTGAGAAGAAACAAGAGTTTTTGAGAGATAGTGTGTTGCATGCAGTAGCGGAATTTATTGTTTGTGATGATCAAGTGAGATTTTTCAGCGTGTTGTGATCACAATGATAACAGTTATCAGTCTCTAGTGGTGGCAAACAAGACCACATTTCGAAACTGCTTGGTTGCAATGCATCCAGCATCGACTACAGCAGAATTACTTTCGACTCATGATATCACAACATATACATATATTCACAATGCATTCATCAAGCTCATTGAAAGTGTCAAGGCTGATGTAGAGGTAAGTTTTTTCATACATGTGAATGCATTTTCTAATGTAATCTAGTCCATAACTACTGGTCGTGTCGCTACATCTACAGATCTCTGGTCCATTGACCAAATGAAGGCATCATTCCTTGGGCTCACCACACACTGGATTGAGGTCAAGAAGAACAAATGGAATCTGCGCTCACAAGTTATAGCATTCCACGGTGTCTCTGGTGCCCATAGTGGAGTGAATCTGGGAAGATACATAGTTGGCTTGTGCGAGCGGGTGGGTATCGTGTCAGGACAATCTACAAAGGTATGTCTTATTATTTTTTGCTTGCAGTGGCTACTACTAACTTCATATACTGCACAACAGCTATTCACTGCAACAGCTGACAATACAAGCAATAATGACACTACATGCGACAAGATAGAGCATGTTCTACATCGTCACCACATCTACTCATTCAGCTCTGATCAATACCGTCTCCCCTGCCTTGCTCATGTTCTCAATCTCGCTATTGTTGCTATTATGCTATCATCTCTCACATCGCCACTGTGGAAACTACTACTGCAATCTGGGGATTTGATCCATTGCTGTCCAACAATTGAGTCTTGGGAGGCTCACTATATGTTGTGGCAGCTGTGCACACTATTGCAATTAAGGTGTGTCTCACATTTTTTCTATTGTTATTCATAAACCTAATGATCTAATAGATACAGTGCTCGAGTCAATGAATCAAATACTTTCAGACACTTCAAGTGAAGTGTGGGTTCAAGACCCCACTCAAGATACCTCTGCATAGCAACATATGCTAGGGAACAGCTGATGGTATGCTTGAATGTGCATATCTCTTGCAACAGGTAAGCAAAAAAAATTGATTTCTAACACTACATCACTAATCCATTTGCACAGCCTATAAATATGTTTATCAATTCTGCAGACGAGCTATTCAGCCCCATCACTACCATCTGGTGTTCTGGACTGACAAAACACATTCCCTGGAGTGCCTTTGCCTTTGGGAGCAGTGACTGGGACTGTGTTGAAGATACATGTGTCATTATCTCAGTATGTTCATTTTTATAGTATCTACTAATACTAATACTTCCACAGGACGCTAATGAAATCCAGCAGTATTTTTCTTCCAAAAGTCAACCAACTCTATGGTGTGCAATCCCTGCTTTTGAGGAGCTGAAGATGGCATGGGAACAGAAGTGCGACATGCCAAAGTATGATGTAGGGATTCATTTCTGGCTGGGCTGGTAGAGACTGTTTTTACCTTACCTTATGTTGGCATTTTTGTAGCTTACATAAGCAAGTTATCTTTTCACCAGTTACCAGTATGAGTCTGAGAGATCAGCAAGTTTCTATCATATTTCCTCTTCTCTGAGCCTTGAGCCTAGTCCAGAAACCCTTTAGGGTCGAATAGCAGCTAGGTTCTGCAAGACCCAACATTGTTCAGACTCACCATCTGAATTGTTGTACCTTCAACTGGAGCCCACCACGAGGGGAACAGTCAGCAAGATCTAGTTCTGCGCATCTTTGCACTTAGTGCCATTTCGCACATATAGGTCAATCTCTTTGCATTATCACAAGCTAACCATTTTCTAGTCACACATTCTTGCGCCTTGCACACGCACAATAGTTCCCATGCCTCACGCACGCGCCTTTCATGCACTTCAATGCCTTATAGAATGCCCATCCGCGGCACAGCAAACGCACCCAAGTTTAATGGCACCATAGACAACCTCGCTGAATTTATTGACACATATGAGCAGCTTGCTGATGAAGCAGGACTCCAAGGACTCGACCGCATCAAAGGTATTATTTGCTACCTTGAGTGCGACAATCGAGAACTATGGGGAGGCATGCCCGAAGCAGCAGTAGATGATTACGACACCTTCTTAGACAAGGTGAAGGTAATGTATCCTGGATGGGATGGTAAAAGATGCTACACTCTTGCAGACTTGCGCGCCATCGCGCGCGAATACACTAACAAACTGATGCCCTCTTGCACAGAACTCAGCAGTTACTTGTGCTCATTCAGGAAGGTTATGCAGCCACTTATAGATGAAGATCATATTGGAAAGGCCAAACACGACCGCTTATTTATGGAAGGAATCCCTAGCGACGCTCAGGTGCAAATTTGCTTGTGCCTTATGATCAAGTTCCCTGAGCACCATCCATACGACCCATACCCATTCATGGATGTCTTCACAGCTGCACAGTTCCTATTACCTGCATGCGCTTTTCCCGCACCAAGCGCGCCAGTGAGCACACCCATGGTAGCACCAATTGCAAACTTAGTCACAGCACAAGCACCAGTGCAAGCTACAGTGGCTAAGTGCAAAGATCGCTATCATGCGAGCCGCGCAACCCAGGATACAACCACTGCTAGTGCGGCAGCTGGACTCTTCTATCGCGCATCCTCAGATGTTGTACTTGACAAAAGGGCACCAGTTCCAATTCTTGTGCCTCGCACGATTCATGCACACCTGAACCATCAACTGTGCCAGCATGCAAAGCCATACCTGAATGTATCACTTTAGATCACAAACTCGAGCGCACACTCGTGAAGCGCAACCAGAAGCGCACTACAGGCGCCTCTTTGCTTTCATCATCAGCACCATCTGCATCATCATCTGCATCATCATCTGCATCATCATCACCAATCACATCACAAGTCAGGGATGACTCTAAACATCTATTGCACACTAATGCACTGCTAGAAACATGCGCACCTATTGCTGTCACATCACTAGTCAGGGATAACTCTAAACATCTATTGCACAATAACGCGCCCATTGTGGAAGTTATTACGCCATCGCTCGAAACACTCTCGCCTACTGCATTGGTTAAGGAAGAAATCTCGCCAATCGCACCATCGCCATCACCACTATCGCCATCACCACTATCGCTGCTCGCATCGTCAGAGGTCAGGGATGACCCTAAACATCAATTGCGCTGTAGAAACAACAATACAGAGAGGAACAAATGAGGCTCCAGACTGTATCTAAAAAATGTTGTAGGTCGTGCGTTGCCTAGTCTGCATTACTTGAGGAGACAAGCGCGTTCGACCCTAAAGGGAAGCGAGTGCAGCGAAGATCTACAGGTACGCGCTGAAGCGAAGCATGAGAAAGCGCAGATGCGCGCAAGGCGTGGGAACACGCGCGCGTATTAGCGCGAAGCGCGGGAAAGCGCGCGCGCGTATGCGGAAATTGATAAAGACTAAGCTTAAGTGATAATATGATGCAAGGTAGGAGAAGAGAGATGCAAAGTGTAGACAAATAGATTTCTACTATACTCTGCTAAGTAGTAAGTGAGTAGTAGGAAAAGTAAGTTGTAAAAATGGAAAGTTAGTTGAAAAAGTAAGTAATAGTATGTACTGCTGGCGCTTATATTGCGCGCCTAAGCGTGGTCATGCGGAGCTGAAGCGCTACCGAGTAGGTATGTAAGATATATATGGGTGAGAGTCCATGATAAAAATAAAGATGGAACAATATGCAGATGAGAGAAATAGAAATATACGCACTAGAGAATATGGTGGACAGTGGATGGATGCATCTGGATGGCTGGCGCTATAGGGCGCTCAAGCGTGGGAATGTGTGCGCGCGTATACATTGTGAAGCGTGGGAATGGTGCGCGCATGGCGCGCATTGCGCGGGAAAGTTGCGCCTCATATAGGGATAGCTGCGGGTAGCGCACAGAGTGACACTACAAGTTCGTGCTATGTACTCCTTGGTGGGAACTGCCATATCACGCCATGAGAGGCATGATTCTCTACAGCGCCTTAGCGTGCCTATAGAGGAGCCTTCTGCCTCATCAGAGGCTCAAGTTGCACCTTGCATCAACCAGAGTTTGCCTCTGGTAATTCCAATTGTCACTAACAATCATGCGCACATCGCGCTTTTTGCTTCCAGTGACTATCGCTTGCCAGTAAAGCATCCATGCATCACACTGCCCAACCACCAAGCAGAGCTTGTCTCAGGCGACCCTGGAGTGACTCAGACGCACCATATTGGGCTTGAGGATGCGCAATGCATGCACCTAGAGGCATTGTATATTTATTTTCATCTCATTTCGCACTTTTTGTCTTTTTCATGTTGAAAGCTCTTAAGGAGCTATATGATGCTTCTAAACACTTTGTTTTCATCTTCACACCACCCCTTGTTCATGCGCCATGATCGCGCGCATCGCACGGTAATTCCCACGCCTCATGCATTCACCATTTTAGCAAAGTTTCCACACTATTGCATTTCTATCACTTCTCCCCTTTTAAATCACATTTCTGACATTCCACACAAGGTATATTACAATCAGCCATTCAGGCACGACTTAGACGTGCACCTGACACATACATATGCGCCTAACTCCCCTATCATCACCTTGAACTTCGCACTTCCCACATTTATTCACATTCTTCGCGCTTTTGCTTACCATGCCAATTTCGTTCCTGTGCACCCTGACACACATTATTCTCTTTTGCCTATGCGCCTATTGCGCCTTGATATACCACCCCTACAGCCCATTTGTGCATCATTTGCGCCTAATTCCGCGCTATATATGTCTCTTGCTAACACATTTGCAGAGAAATGGTTGTTCCTCGTGTGTTCGGCCAATATAATCAAATTCGTGCGAAATTGCCCCAAGGCGCGCACATTGCGCACATCCTATCAGCTTGTAGAGCGCCTCCACACCCCTAATTGTGGCAAGCTTTTGTCAAATTTTCACAAATCTTGTGAAGTTGTCTACAAGCTAGTAAATAGTCACATATGGATGTATAACAGCCAGTAGATGTACAAAAAAATATATCTACTCTCTTCTAGTTGAACCTGCCATGAGATATGTAGCCAGTTACTAGTGTATCAAAAATGTAGAGTTCACATCCAGAACCACAGTGAACATGTACATATGCTTGCATTGCCCAAGGGTGCAGGCAGGACCTAACAGATACCACAGAGCAGATACTGGCGAGAACATGGACAAAGGTAAGGACTTGAAATTCAAAGCTAGCAGGCAAGAATTGGGATATTGATGGGGGCTAGCATGTTTAAACAGGTGGGAGTCTGAGGGAGAATTCAGATGTGTCTGCTGCAGGCCAGAGGGCCTTAGTGCTCAACTCAGCCTCAGCCACTTAGTGACAACATTAAGTAGGTACTTACAAGAAATTGAAAATCAACCCACTGATGATTTAATTACTAATCACAGGGCTCCCACAGTTGATTTCAACAAATAATGATTCTTTATTCCAGCATGCTGGTGTCCCTCTGACTGCAATATTACTGCTTGCAAGATCCATCCTCCTTAGCAAGTTTTCCTCTCATGTTTCTTCACTGATCCTTATCACTTGCACAGTCTCACATCTCATGGCATCTCAATTCATGAGTTGTGTAAGGCTTTGTTTGCGAGTGCAAAGGGGCTTGATGAACAATGAGTGTCAAGATGCGACAAGATGAAAGTTGAGACAGAATGGTTTTAGTGGAGGTGTTTGCTGGACTTAGAGACATTGTTGGTGAAAACTATGGATTGCACGAGGAAATACATAAAGTTGAGAGGGATATATATACATACGAGCGTGAAAGGGATAGCTGAGTGGCTCAATAAATGGTATGATATGCAGAAAGACAAAGGATAATTTGATGAAAGGGAGTTTGGAGGAAGAATGAGCGCGACAAGAAGACTCGTGTTCTACACAAGGTGACAGTGTCACATGACATATAATAAGATGCTTGTAAGTACAAGAAAAATCATAAAACATGAAGGAATGTATCTGCGTGTCCCAGATACAAAGAGTAAGGCTCTTCGCATCATTGAGACACGTGGACTGCATTTTGCATTAGTTTGAAGTTCGGTCGGAGTGCAGAGGATATAGTATCTTTACAGTTGTTATACTGAAACCATGTGCCCTCTCCTTTTCCTCTTTTCACTGTCCTATGGCTTATATTTCCGCTGTGTGCAAGGAATGATAGCTAGATGAGAAGGGGTGAAATGAATAGAAAGGGAGAAGTGGGGTAAAACTCAAATAGACCTCTAGACGCGAGTATAGTTTCAGCCCAAGGGGATTGCTACTAAGAATGATTCCTCTAAGTAAAATATGCTAAGGGGAACTTGGGAAACTAGTAAGTAAAGTTGAGAAGTGAGGGAACACGAAAGCCAAAGGCGAGCCGACATGAGCCGATGCAATGCAATGTGGAGTGATGCGAGCTGACACAATGGGAAGTGTCATGTGTACAAGGCGATGTAGGAATATGTGGCCAAAGATATGTTTGTGCACTAGAGTGTGCAACCGAGCCAAAACATAGAAAACATGAAAGCCAATGAACATGCGAACATATTGATATATTCAAGTAAGGCGGTGAAGGTACAACAATTCAGATGGTGAGTCTGAACAATGTGTTGGGTCTTGCAGAACCTAGCTGCTATTCGACCCTAAAGGGTTTCTGGACCAGGCTCAAGGCTCAGAGGAGAGGAAATATCATAAAAACTACTGAGGACTCTGACTCATACTGGTAACTGGTGAAAAGATTGCTTGATTATGTAAGCTACAAAAGTGCCAACATAAGGTAAGGTAAAAACAGTCTCTACAAGCCCAACCAGAAATGAATCCCTACAGCGGCCGACAGAAAGGCACATGCTGAGATAAGCCGGAGTTTTACTGACCTCAAGTGCAGATGTTTATTTTGTGTGCAGAGTGGTGATAGATTTCAAGTGGGGAAATAAAAAGATACATGAACTTCATAAATATGGGATATATATGTATGCACGCCTAAGCACTATTCAGGACCAAGTAGATAACAATAAGTATGTAAGTAGGGTCCATGACACATGTAATGAGAATATAAATGAAATAGCTTTGGAAATAAAGTCAGTCTAATACTAATTGAGTATGGTACGCACCAACGAACCAATGGAGGATATGGATAGGATGGACAGAGGATGTGTGAAGGATCTGAAGAAAAGCTGATGTGAGCCAATGACCCGTGGCTGTCAGCCGACAATAAAATACTGCACGCTATGTCAAAGGCAACATAGGATATAATAGAGTCTGAGGAATGGCAAATATGGCCTATACAAGGCTGAAAAGACCATAGGTCTTACACCGCACTTCACAGAAACACATAACTTAGTTACTCCCCAACTGCCTATTACTAATACTTACACCTGCTCCTCCATCTTCTTCAACACAACACCTGCCTTCAAGTCCCACAGACAAAGCACCTTGTCATCCCAGTTTGTGAGTGTATTGGTCCTTCTTTGAGCTCAAGTTATGCTGATCCAAGTTATTGCTCACCATTCACAGCAAGTGAGTGTCTTGATCCTTGTTTGAGCAAGAGCCATGCTGATCCAAGACATTGCCCATTGTTCAGAGAGAGTGAGTGTGTCAATCATCATTTGCCAAGCACCATTGAAATTGTGCATCCTTAAATAGAGAGTGAGTCTAGAGCCTTGCTAGCAAATGTCATCACTGAGCTGTGGGTCATGGGTATGGGTACAGGTACAGGTACAGGTACAGGTTGAGTATGAGACTATCAAAGTTAGTGGGTTTTTAGTTAGGGCATAGTGGGTTCAGTATGTAGAAAACAGAGTTGATTGATGGGCTGTCACAACCAAATAACGAATTAACGCTGGGCAGAGACTAGGACTCAAACAACAGAATAATCACACAGAGGAAGTAGGCAGCAGGTACGTCTTGGTATTGCTCACTTGGAGATACAAGAGGTTTGAACTAAAGAACTACTGACTACGATGAGCCACCAATAATTTCTGGAAATCAATTCTAAGGTTTTGGCACGTCCAGGGTGTCCAGCCGGTGGAGAGTCGTGAAACATCTCCAAGATCTCTCGGCGGATCTCTTTATTGTTTGGAATGTAAACCAGTCCTCGGAATAACACCAATCCATCCTCCACATTCCACTCTTCGACTCCTCTACGCAATTGTACCGGTGCTGCTTTTAGTGTTTGTAGCGCTTTAGTGACTTTGGGCTCTCGTTCTGTGCATTGCCTTATCTTTCTCAGCAATTGTTTTTCTCCTTGCACTAGAACTTGACCTCTTTTAGCAGCTTTTACAGTAAAAAACTCCGGTTTTAACAAAATACGATCAGAATTGTTGTTTTCTACCCCCCCTCTGTGGTCTTCTCTCCGAGAAAGCTTATCGGCCTTATCATTGACTACACCAGGCTTATGTTGGAGCGTAAATTCATACTCCGCCAGGAACAAACTCCATCTGGCTTGCCTTCTTGTCAACTTTTGGCTCATCATAAAGTACTCGAGATTTTTATGATCCGTCCAGATCTCCACATGGTGAGGTTTTCCCTGCACATAGTGCCTCCACTCCTCCAACGCTCAAATGATTGCGAGTAACTCTTTGTCATGGATGTCATAATTTCTTTCTGCATCGTTCATTGACTTAGAGTAATACGCCACGGGGTGCCATAGGTCATCTTCCATCAGTTGAGATAGAACCGCTCCAGTTGCGTAATCAGAAGCATCGGTTTCTATTTTCATTTTTTTCTCAACGTCAGGCATTACTAGGATTGGAGCTGATGTAAACCTTGACTTCAGTTCATCAAAAGCATCTTGCTGTTTCTCCGTCCAGTCCCATTTGACATCCTTCTGTAATAAATCATTCATCGGTCTAGCGATGTCCGAAAACCCGAAGATAAATCTTCTGTAGAAGTTGGCAAAGCCCATAAATGCTTGTATATCTTTAACGCATTTAGGTACAGGCCATTTCATTACTCCTTCTACTTTCACAGGGTCCATCCGAACACCACCCTTCTCCACTATCAACCTGAGGAACTCAACTTCTGTCTGTTCGAAGCTACACTTTTCAGGCTTCAGATACAGATCATTCTCTTTTAGTCGTTTCAGTACCTCTCGTACAACTTTTCGGTGTTGCTCCCTGTTGCCATTCGTGAACACGAGGATATCATCGATATAGACAACTACGGTCTTTCCATCAATTAAATCTCTGAATATCTTGTTCATCATAGTTTGAAATGTGGCAGGGGAGTTTGTTAACCCGAAGTACATTACGGTTGGTTCATGGTGACCAAACGGTGTTTTGAAGGCCGCCTTCCACTCATCTCCTTTTTTCATGCGAATATTATTGTACCCCCATCTTACATCCATTTTAGAGTACATCGTGGCACCGGTTAAAGCATCAATTAAATCTTGAGATCTCGGTAGCAGGTATGCATTTTTAACCGTCTTCTCATTGAGCTTTCTATAGTCCATCACCGGTCTCAACTTGCCATCTTTTTTGGCCACAAAGAAGAAAGGTGCTGCCACTGGAGATTGTGAATCTCTTATACGTCCCAGTGCAGTCTCGGCTTTTAATCAATCTTTCAAAGTGTCCATCTCTTTGGGTGACAAAGGGTAGGGTTTCACATTCGGCGGAAGATTGCCATCATCTTTAAGATCTATCGCATGATCCCACTTCTTTCTTTCGGGGAAGCGCTTAGATTCTTCTTCTGAGAAAACTCCCAGGTACTTGTGAAGCCAATCGGGAACCATCTCTTCAACCGATTTCTTCACCTTCGTCGCTTCTTCTGCGACCTTCTGCTCCATAGCAACCGAAGCTTTATACTTGATCCATTCTCCAGAATACTCTTCATCTTCTATTTCCTCAACCGTCGCCCTCTTCATCGCCATGTCTTCTTCATCATCCTCTTCTGTGGGAATCAGATCTGGCACTTCTTCTATCTTTTTTTGTTCTTTCTTTTTTCTTTATTTTTTTGTCTTTGTTCTTTTTAGTAATACATTTAACCGGGCAACGAGAAAGTGCAAAATGTCCAGTGTTCCAATCTATTTCTGGGTTGTGATATCTTAGCCAATCTATGCCAATAATAACATCATCGCTTCCTAAGTCCGTAACCATGAAAGCTGCTTGATCCTCAACATGGTCACCGATCTTTAGACCTAATTCAGCGTAATGAGTCATCGATCCAGCGGCATTTAACGAGCCATCGATATTTTAACCGGAATGGGCCTTAATAATTTACAGCACCGGACATCGTTCTTTTTCACAAACTTCTCACTAATAAATAACATCGATGCACCACAGTCTACCAGTGCTTTCACATCTGCTTGTCGGTTCTTTCCCTTCAACGTAATCGGAATGTAAAAATGCTCAGATTTGGATTTAATATATACTTCTGATACATCCGAAAACGTAGATAAGATGGAGAAACAATTGTTCGGGTCTAAGTTCGCAGACTTTGACTTCGACCCCTCTAAAAACCCTTGCCTTCCTTGGCGGCCCAAGCTTTGAACCAACTTGGAATGGGGTCTTCTTCTTTTGGCACTGTAGTAGCCTTCACCTGCGTTTTTGGTGCGACTGCGTCTTTGCAGTTTCTAGCTATGTGGCCTTCGCCTCCGCAGCGGTAACATTTGAAAGATCCAGTCTTTCCTTGAGGTCTTGGAGCACCTCGCTGCTTGTTGGTGTCGATGTCCATAGCGTCACTTTCCCTGCTAGGGCCAGGTTTGTATTCTGGGGTCCTGGGGCCTTGTTTAGGGGTCCACCAGGTCGTCTTCTTCTTGTCCGCATCTAGCTCTTCGAAGTTGTGTCCGATTTGGATCACATGTTCCACCAGTTTCTTCATGGTGTCTTTGTCTTTGTAAGAGACATGAGCGAGCTGTGTTTTGACACAGTCTGAAGTCCATTTTGAACTTCTGTCTCTGGTCGTAGTCGGAAAATGAAGTGTGTGCAGCCTTTTGTCTGAAAGCGGCTGCGTCTCTGGAACCGAGAAGATCCTTGTTTAAGGGTTTCCAGTTCTCTGATCGCTTTTCCTTCACGATCTTCTTGCCCCCACATGGCTTCTAAGTCTTCCAGGAATTTCTCCACGGTCAACTCTCATCTCCGGTCTTTCCAAGTTTAGTGATGTAAGGTTGCGCCCATTTGGCTGCAGTTCCTTTCATGAATGAAAGCATCACTCCGATCCTTTGGCCTTCTTGAATGTTGGGCCATTGCGCAGTGTATAGCGCCACTTGGGATACCCAGACCATGAGTTCTATGGAGTCTTTTTCTCCT
>NW_024539883.1:0-32304 GCF_016647785.1 Suillus fuscotomentosus | reverse complement strand
TTAGATCACCATCGGACTTCGAACCAAACCTTCTGGCCGAAACTTGTTTGTCAATTGCCAAGTCTTTGGGCCAATTCCTTTCTGCAGTCCTACACACCACGTATACAATAGAACACGAAGCACGGAGACATACGGGAAATCAAAGAGATATCGGCTCAATCTGTGCAGAGAACGGCTAGTCACTGCTTGCATTCGCACTCAACCAAGGTGTCATACTTGATTGTCTCGTGCGTTCAATTGCGTCTCATATGTGTTCTTCTGACCTATTTGATATAGTTGGAATGCCTTTGCCATATGACCTATGCGCTCGCGTCCAGAACGCCTTTCGAGCACGACACCACAAAATAGCAGTGGACCACACAACACAAAACCTTGGGATCCTCAGCATACTCCTGCGGACTGGCTTCATCTCCAACGTCACGCGCGGAACCATTGAGTCACCCTCTCCCACTGACTTCCTCCGCGTTGGCGAAGCCCAGCGCCGTATATGGGCCGAGCTTAAATACCGCGACGACCGGCCTGTACTTTCGGACATGGAGCTCATTAGTAGACCTAGTAGACGCATTTTCATGGACATTGGGGAGCTGCGGCGGATTTGCTCCGGACGCCGTGCACAAACGATCAAACCTTTGGGCATGGGCGAAATTGCGGTGGTGCGGACAAAAAGCAAGGAGCATGAATGGTTGGAGGCACGAGAGGCTTTGCAATTAAATTTAGATGGGGAGGTGATCTGTCGAGCTCGTTGACCCCGTCGAGGGTCATTTGTTGGTACGCAACAAGAGGTCATGGTTTGTTCATCTAAATTACTCTCTAGCTGTCCTATATATCAAACAGACTTATTCAAACGTTCACCTCTTCAATACCGTCTCGTGATTACAATCGCCATATTCGCTACCCGAACTCATGCCAGAGATCCTAGGAAATTCATTCCCGGGGCGCTTCGTGTTCAATCTTTTTTTCTCTCAAAGGACCGATTTTTGCGCTCAACATCCACATTGGATCGGTGCCACGATAGATTCGTTGCTTCGTCGAGGTGTTTGTTTATCTTCACGCGTTGCTTGGTGAGCAATTGAGCTCAGGGTCTGTATGACATCCAATAATTCTATGGCTAAGCCCCAATCTATCTATGCTGCAAAATCGATACTTCAATTGTATTTATTAATGCAACTGCGGGGGTCCATCCTTCGCCCGAACTCTGATATACAAGTTCTTCGGTTGTCACGCATTGACATTGATGGGTGAACAACTGAGATTGACCAGACCGTTCTGGAATAATGGTCAAGTCGGGTATACTTCGACAAGACAGATGTACTCACAGTATTGACTTCTTCGCAACACAAGGGTTCCTGATTCGCACTACAGCCTTGGGAGGTGCCCACAACGCTAACCCCCGAGCATTCGTTATTTGCCCGACGCTGGACGATTCCCCCATGTGCGAAATATTCTGTTGCCTCGGATGACTGTTGTGGAATGGAAGTGAGTAATTATTTTGGCAAGTAATATTTTGCTGATGTACCGTGGGTTTCAGGTCACAGCACATAATCGTTCCAGTGTCGCATTGCGAGTCGCCGGCTATGACGAGGATCGTCAAGGATAAAAGAGCTACGATATGTGTCAACATCTTGTGTTGGGTTGACTGGTAATATCGCTATGTATGTACACAACGGGGTAGATTTGAAGCTAATTGATCTCCTTGCTGTCTGCCCATTTATGCATCCCCGTTGTTTGATATTGTGTCTGTAGGTTGTAGAAGTCTGTTATTTCTTCGCGAAGTCCACGGTTTAAGTCAGCTACCACGGACCAGCGACGGTGCAACCGACCTAGCACCGACGTAGAACTACTAAGGCCGCAACTACGACAGCGTCCTGGACTCATAAGTTGTAAGGGTTACTCACTTTTTTGACCGCTGCATCGTATGATTCGCCGTTTTGAAGGATAGTGCCTGTCCGTGTATAAACGCAGCGCGTAAACTTCCTCAAGCGCCTTTAGAATCTTCTTTCAAGTGGAGCTTAGGCGCGCATTCAGAAGATTGTTTGCTTCATCTCCATGTCCTTTATGTCCGTTATTCTCGCATAACATTTGTCCATTGTTATGGGCCCTTGGACTGGAAAATCAGTATGTAGATTTCCTATCATTGTTGACCTAGGCTGGATTCTTTGCGTCGTCTTTAACGATATCTCCATGTGTGATGTAGTACGTACGTACTATATGGTGCCTATTACAATTGAATGCAAATCCTCGTCAGCGGCCAGAAGGCATCAGCTCCGGGCAAGTTCCAATTCTTCTGAGATATGAGGTGTGGCTGGCCAAATAACCAGCAAGTTCGGCAATGATATCAAATAGAGTCAGAAAACATATCATCGAACATCCTCTGCCTACATCTTCTCCCGCCTAATTGAATATCATGAATAGTGAGCTCTTCATGATGAAAATGATCTATAAGTAGCGTCGACTGAGACTGCAATCTAGATGTCTCAAGACAGGGTTTTATTTGCATGTTCAACGGATGAACCAGACAGAGGCTTTTAGTGTTCCATTTAGCACTCCGATAAGAGAAAAGGAACAATTGGCCCAACGCGAACTTGTTGCCGACACCAGCACTCCCTGATCAACATTCGTCGGAGAGGGAGAAATCACACAAGTCACATGGTCTTACCAGTTGTGTACATTGTGTTGTCTCGTGTGATGACCATGCTCGTAGAATCCGTTGTCCAGTAGTTGCACCTTCCGGAGTGTCACCCAGCGCTCACTTGTCAGTTGATAATGTCTCTTTCACCCTTGAAACGAGCTTCATGAATTCTTCGGCAGAGGAAAAACTCTGGGAATTGGATTTCACAATTACAATGGTATGAAACGAGGACTCATATTTTGTTTATACCACCTGTCTGCTACGCCGCAAGCGGTTGACAGTATTGGAACGGTCCAAATGGGATTTCAGCATCCGTAAGGTCTGCACAATCTCACCTGTCGCCGCCATCAGTTCGGTAGGACAACAATAACGAATGCCTCAACTTACCCGCAAGCTTCGGCGTATCCGCCTCAAAGTCGTAGCGCTTGCTCCCGCTGTCCCGTTGTACGATGATCTTGAACAGCGTAGACGACTTCGCGGACTGTTGACATTGAATGATGCTCTTGATATGGAATGACACTGTCTTTCCACTATCGAAGACCGCTTTGGCCTTGTTTGTGGATGGCATGATCTGGAGGAAGACTGTCATTTCCGATCTTTGGTGACGATGGAGAATCTTACATGGATATAAACACCATCAATAGCCAAAGTGCGTTCCTGGCGAGCTAGCATAGGCATTTTGCGGTAAATGGTGTATTTCTTTTATCGCAAAATTAACACCGTGAGGAACACCTATCAGGAAGGATAGCGAACCTTGTATGCTGTCGCGTAGTCGGCCGCAGCGTTTAGCTGTATCTCTGGGACATCCGATATTCGTTTGGAAATAGAAGCTGGAGAAAGAAAAACACTGAGCAACTATTCTGAGCATAAGATGGTTACTAGTACCATTTGGGTCAGTGGTGCGTGCTGATCTGCTTTCGGGCTCGATGCCCAATTGAGGCAGCGTAGATCTTTTGACCAGCGTCAGCTCGCGTCTACCTCCGAGACTAGCAACCGTGCGGTCGAGGTATGCCAGCATGTTGAGTTCGTTGACGATCAGAGCATAGTCCTTAAGGTTTGCCAGTTTGCGCTTCCGGCAAACCACTTCAAGCACCTCCTGCATGTACATACCCGCTGATCTGTGCTCAGTGGTGAGTGGGCAGTGGGTAACTTAGCCAAATGCAACTTACACAGGGATGGTGGTGGATATATGAACTGCGTCAGCGGTGTCTGCAACGCGAATACGCAAAAACAACTGGGGGCCATGGCTCGACGAAGGACCCAAAGAAGATGATAAGATTGGAGTTGTACCGAACATCGCGCTTGTAGGGCCGGAGATGGACGGCAACGCCAAGCCGCCTGAAGGTCCTGTATCCTGTTTCTTTGGCGCTGCCATAACTCTCGAGGGCCGTCGCTGTATCTTGCTCTCCAGTTGTTCATTTTGTTGTACTAAAGGGAATAATTAGCATTGACAAACGAAGAAAAAGATGTCGTACTTTGCAGTGGGGTAGCGGCCAGAATAGCGAATGCCTCGAAACCAAATTTCGAGATCTTGCCCGTGCGGTCGGGTGCTGTGATAGAAAAAGATAAATCTTCTGCGACGGCAACCAACCAACTGGACATACGCGGGAAATCCTCATCAACCTCGCCATCATCCTCTGCAATGCGCATGATCCAACCTATTGCAGAGAGCTTTGGGTCATCATCCTTAACACCTGCATTCAGTTCAGGCTGCCATCGCTCGTCCCAGTAAGTCCATAGAGCGAAACCGATGACTTCCTCGATAGTTGCGTCTTTCCGCACGTTCAGAGTCACATATTCACCATGAGGTTCTGTCGCATGCGGAAAGTAAACCTTGACGTCTACCGAGGCCGTCTCTCCCCGTCCAGATATGGCACCATACAGTTCACTGAATGGGTTGGTGGGACCACCTGACGAAGCAAGGATAGCGGTGAGAGCGGATGTATGCGGGCTTGCCGGCGCGACAGGCTTGCGTGTGAATGTCATGTCAGACGGAGCGTCGATAACAGGTAGTGATATTGAGACGCCTCTTCTGCGAGTTTCATGTCTGGGAGGTGGCGGTTCAGACCGCTGATCAGGCTTTGGCACCGGACTGATCATCTCGAAGTAAGTCTCGGTGGGCTTGGAATGAAGGGTTGGAGGACACCCTTCGTGAGTATTGTCCGTAGCACGATGTTCAGACACGGGGCTGAGTCGTGAGCGTGCTCGCGGGTAGGGAACAACGAACGGCGATGTTCCAAGGGTGGATATATTAGACCCAGACAGTGCTGAGGCAGTCCCAGAGAGAAGGGAGACCCCATCAGATGCACTGTCCGAGTGCATGCCTCGGGTGGCAGCGAAATCTCTATACATGGGGCGGTGAGCTTTGCAACGACATAGATGAGAAATATCACCGTACGGATCAAATTCGTCAACCTCGTCCATATTATCGTCTCCTGGGGCTACCAAATCATAATCGTCATCGTTATCATCTTCCAACATGCCATCCTCATCGTCGGATGAAGAGATGTCAGGATTGAGGCTACGGGTCACCATGGAGGGGATTTTTGGCATAGAAGCTGGAACGCCGCGGCGCGCCATCATTCGCACCCTGCGCCTGGCCTCCATTTCGGCCGCACCTTTGAATTTTGGCACAAATAGGACATCCTTTGGGAGTGGCTCAGGAGGGGTGTCGTCTTTCCGTGGTTGATGTTGCAGAGGTAGAGGTTGAGATATATCAGCCTGTTCTGAAGTCATGAGACACGGATCAACGTTGCTAGCAGCAGTTATGAAGTTGACGCGCGGCAGGGCAGCGGGAGCATCAGCTCCTTCGCCAAGCATTCCGGCCCTCTTTGCGATGAGAGAGGCTCGCTTTGAGGTAGAAGCGCGTCGACCTGATACTCTCAATCCAAACGCCCCAGATCTGTTGCCCATGATTGTTTGGTGGTGCTTAAGACCAGTAGCCCCAGGAAACCCCGATGAGGGCTTATCAGGAGCCTCCGAATCATCGTCTGATATAGGCGGACTGGAGGGATATTCGAGTTCTGGCCAACGATGAACATCTGCGAGTGAGGCTGCGAGGATATAAGGGTTTGATGCATAGGATGGGCTCAGGGAGATTATACGCGCGCCATAAGGGTCATCGACGTTGCGCAGGTAAGACAGCCTTAGACTGTGAACTAAATATCTATATATAAAAGGCGTGAGTGTACCATTGAAATCATTCAGACCTTACCAGGCGTACCCTGGGTCACTGATGAGAGACATCACGTCTTATTCTACTGGCTCGATCGTGCCCTGACGGAGTCCAAGTCGCTCGCGAGATATTCAGCAAATCACAGCCTCAACCGTCAGATATTTTAGTAAACAGTGAAGATAATAGTGCCTGAGCAAGTTTGAGCAGGTAGCGCCCTACGTTTGGGAGTTCAAATTGTTCGTGATATCAATAGGCAGGTCCCCGACTCCTGCATTAGTGGAGGTCTTTGTGGGGTATGTGCTGTGATCCGTCCGCAACTCCGCCGGCACTTTCCGTGTTGTCAAAATTAATCGGAGGTAAAGCTTTGTTTTCACAGGTTTAATCTGTGAAGATGAATTCTATGATCGTGTCCGCGCACGGACCACGTACCGCTGTTTTCACGTGGCTTTGAGCCCCTCTTCCTGTGATCTGGGCACCTGCGCTTTAGGTGAACTGCACCCTTTCTGCTTTACCGCCGTTCAGCAGGAAAATTTCGCTAAATTTGAACTCGTTCTACTCGTTCCATCTTATTCAGTGAATGGATCCTCATAATTTCGATTCTCAAACTCAAGATAGTTGTGATCCGAGTTCTTCGTCTAAGCAGCTTTCTCAAGATCAATCTTCGTTTGCAACCAAAAGTACCTTCAACTTGGACTGTCTTGGAATTGTAGGTCGTTATCGACGAGGATCAATATCCAAGACAGATGCCTTTCTTGAAATGCTCGAACGAGCATCATCTGTGGAACAGAATGAGTTTGGAGGGCGTTCAGTTGCCGAGCTCATCACCCCCTATCACCGCATGCTCGACACCTTTGAAAAGGAAGTTATCCAAGCTGGAAAACAAGATCGCGAGCGCGAGAAAGAAGCTCTGGAAGATGGAGGAAGATCACGAGAAAGTATCATTAGCGCGGAAGAGTCAATTAACTCAGACTCCGAAGAAAACTTTGAGTCAGAGGTTGTCAAGTCCGACTCTGCTTCAGAGGTTGACGAACCGGCGCGTAAAAAGCAACGAGGCTTTAAACTTGACCTCTCCAACCTCACAAATCCTTCAGTCATCAGAAGGTCAAAGAAGCTCCCTCCCTCCTTACGAAAAACCAACTCTATCCTCGTGAATTGGGCCTATGATCCCAAGCGGGTCAAACATAAGTGGCTTGAGTCAGCGTTCGTCCCAGAATTCCCCGAGTCAGAGCTTTATAACATCATCCGCGGAAGAGTTGTCAACTTCGATGTTGTATTTTCAGGGTGGTATTCAGACGAACCGGAGCAAGATTATGAGGAAAAGCTTGGGAAAGTCAAGATCAAAATCGGAGGAGAAGCTGAACCTGCAAAGTCCGTACGGAGCTCACAAGATTGGAGTGTCGCATACTCTCTCTTTGCCCGCGCTATGCGATTTGCATTCCCACACCGAATTGATGAGATCGACGACTACGGAAACTTCATCCATCAAAAGTTCGCCCAAAACGTCAGCAAATACCATTCGCGTGTCATTGCCTTCGACAAAGCAGTCAGAAAGCGAGTCAGTCGGAGGAGAGATCTGCTGCTCTCCGATTTCGACCAGTTTTCAGACTTGTACGAGGGCCATTTCTCCCTCTCAGGATGTTGTGTCAATGAGGAAGGAAGCTCGACAGGATCGAAGCGTCGGAGAGGACTGGAGTGCTGCAAGAGATGGAACTTTAAATCTTGCAATTGGTCAGACTCTTCGTGCAACTACTGACATGCCTGCTCAAAGTGTGGAAGTTCTGAACACCCCGAAAAGAGCTGCGCGTCCCGGACACCCTCAAACTAATATAGTTTCAAAACATCCTCGTTACTTGAGAGGAATGGCATGGTTCTTAGATGAGTGTTCCTTCAGTCCCTCAGCGAAATCTTCATTGTATGCAACTCCTCTTCCGTCTCCTGGAACTTGTGACTTTTCAGATGTCGCTCTGGACGCTCTGAATTCTCGTCCGGACCTTTTCAAAATCATAACTCCCATCAAGATCGACTCATTCCAAAATCTGCTTCAAGATCACCCAAACCGCGTATTCGTGGAGTCTATCCTAGAAGGCCTGCGCGAGGGCTTCTGGCCGTGCGCAGACACTGCTATTGATGGATATCCGGAAATGTGGGATAACTCTCATCGCCCACTCAAGAACGAAGAGCACCAAGTTTTCGTCCAAGAACAGGTTGATGAAGAAGTGCGTCTTAGTCGTTTTTCACCTCCTTTCGGCCCAGAGCTGGTACCTGGGATGTATAGCACTCTGGTACATGTGGTACCAAAACCTAACTCAACCAAACTTCGCCTCGTTGTAGATCATAGCGCTGGAGAATTCTCCCTTAACTCAATGATAAACCTCGACAATGCTTCGAAAGTTAAACTAGATGGCATGCGTTCTCTTGGACTCAGTCTTCTTCAGTTTCGTCGGGAGCATGGAAACGTTCCTCTCATAGTTTTCAAGTCCGATGTATCTCAAGCATATCGCCGGCTAGCTATGCATCCTCTTTGGCAACTCAAGCAGGTGATCACTGTCAACAACAACCACTATGTGGATCGCTGCAACAATTTCGGGGGGAAGGGGTCTGCTTTGATCTGGGTATCCTTCATGTCCCTCGTCACTTGGATCGCAAGTGTGGTGTGCTTAATTGAGCATTTAAAGCTCTACATGGACGACACATTCTCATTTGAGTTGGAGGGTAATGTCCTACTCTATGAACCTTACAGTACCTATCTCCCTCATAAACAAGTCCTATTGCTACGTCTTTGGGACCAACTGGGGATTCCTCACGAACTGGCGAAGCAAGTTTACGGTCGTCATCTCACTATCATCGGATTTGATGTAGATCCGAATCAAATGACCATATCAATCTCGGACACCAAGAAAAGTGAACTCTTGGTTTACATCCGCTGTTTCGCCATACCTCACCATCGTCACACCTTGCGTGAGTTTCAACAACTTGCGGGAACCATCAATTGGCTTTTCAACGTCTTCCCACTCCTCAAGCCGGGACTCTCGGCTGTCTATGACAAAATGCGCGACAAAAAAAAACCCTTGGCTCAAATATACGTGAATTCAGACATTGTACGGGAATTAGTTTGGTTAGCGGACCATATGGAACACTTGCCAGGTATATTGCTTCTGGACTCACTGGACTGGAGTCCAGACAACGTCGAAGATGTCGTCACTATCTACACTGATGCATCGCTGACTGGTCTTGGCTTTTGGTTCCCAGAACTCAATTTTGGATTCCAATCTCGTCTACCACAAGAAGCTCCTTCAGATTGTATCTTCTTCTTCGAAGCTTTGACTGTTTGCGGTGCGGTGCACGCAGTCGCTGATTTAGATCCAATCCCGCGCCACGCAGCTATTTTCAGCGATAACTCAAACACAGTCGACATTTTCAACACCCTTCGAGCCTCTCCGCCTTATAACCAGATCCTCATGTCGGCAGTCAATGTATTGATTGAACACAACATCAACCTCCGGGTGTATCACGTCGCGGGAGAACAGAACTCTGTGGTGGATGCGCTTTCTCATTTCAACAACTCTCAAGCTCTGCGTCTCGTCCCTGATCTCATCATCGACAACTTTTCACCCCCTCGGGATGCGTTGGGGGCAGCGAAAAAATGACCAAAGGCAGCGTACAGTCCTGCTGCCCAACTCGGGAGGCATGGACTTTGGAGCATCTGCTCCATGAGCGTGCAATCGCACTTGGTTTCACTCTCGCAAAATCTACTTCGGCTTCGTATGACTCAGCTGTAGCTTCCTATATTCAATTCTGTCGACTTCACAACGTCGCCCTTGCACCAACACCTGATACCTTCTCTTTCTATGTCGTTTGGATGTCGACTTACATTTTACCAATGTCAGTTGACACCTACCTTTCGGGAATCTGCAATAAGCTGGAGAAAGAGTTCCCAGAGATTTGGAAAATACGTGGTTCACGACTCGTACAGAGAACACTTGCTGGGTGCAAATGTCGCTTCAACCACCCAGTGAAATGAAAGCAACCACTTTCACGTGACGACCTTCACATAGCCTTCTCACGTTATCATACTTCCGCAGATCACGATGACACCCTGTTCCTCACACAATTATACTTCGGTTTTGAAACTCTTCAACGGCTTGGCGAACTCGTGTGGCCTGATGCACCTTCTCTCCAGTCCTACAATGTCATGCCTATGCGTCACACGGTGCTCACAGATGACAATTCTGTGTCATATATTCTTCCTCTGTCCAAGACTGATAAGTTTGGACATGGTAACCAAGTTCTCGTGCGACGCACGTCGTATGAGGATGATTGCATAAAAATCTTCCTACATTATTTAAAAACTCGCGACAGTGCCTTCCCTCATTACCCAGAACTGTGGCTGCGCTCGAACGGCTCAATTCCAACCAGATCTTGGTTCACCTCACGCTTCCAAGACATCTTCGCGAATCGTGGTTTCAGTGGACACTTGATACAAGCGGGAGGAGCAACAGCTCTCGCACTTGCAGGTGTCTCTCCAGAAATGATCCAAGGTGCAGGGAGGTGGTCTTCGGACGAATTTCGAAAGTATATCCGAGTGCACCCATTTATTCTGCAAGCAATGATACACGAATTCTAATGACAACAATTTGAATCTATCCCATCTTGACCCTCTTTCAGTGTGTCTCCTCAAGTTTTTTATAGTCCATTAGCGATCTATACTCAAAATTGTATCTTAGCGCCGGTGGTTGCAGCTGGACTCACTGGATTGCAGAATTTATATGACTCGGTGAACACTCCCGAGCCCAGGCACTGGGAGTGTTGCGCTCCTCCTATATCTCGTTCTTGTCGCAAGACTCGCTAGTCGAATGTTGAACTGATTAATCGAGTTTAATCTGGGTTACACAAGGGTAATTGGATGAGTCTGTTCTACAGCAGGCCCGTTTTCTCCCTTTGGGTCTTCCCGTGTCTCTTCGTCTTAGGCCTTGCCTTTGCGAGGGCATGTAGGAAATGGCCGGTGAAGGTACAACAATTCAGATGGTGAGTCTGAACAATATGTTGGGTCTTGCAGAACCTAGCTGCTATTCGACCCTAAAGGGTTTCTGGACTAGGCTTAAGGCTCAGAGGAGAGGAAATATCATACAAAAATTACTGAGCACTCAGACTCATACTGGTAACTGGTGAAAAGATTGCTTGCTTATGTAAGCTACAAAAGTGCCAACATAAGGTAAGGTAAAAACAGTCTCTACAAGCCCAGCCAGAAATGAATCCCTACACCGGTCTGTGTTAAGTCTGCGCAGACTCCGCCTCAAAGTCTGGGGGACATGTCTGGGTGTGTTTTGTCGGCAAGCTCCGGGTTGTCTGACATCATCACTCAGAGCCGCCACTATGCCAGCCACTGTGACACTAATCCCATCAGCTACCCCCGTCAGTGGCTAGCCACCCCTGCCATCTACATCAACCACCCCATCAGCACTTCAGCCACCCCTGTGTCACACTTCAGTAGGTGCAATCAACGATGAGTCCAATTGATGACATTCCGCAGGATGGCACCTGGAATACTTGGCGGCTGTAGAGCTGTAGTCGATGATATGTTGTCTGTAGGCATGGCGGGTTATGTGAAATGGCGGGAGAGGCTGATGGCAAGATGGCGGGGGACTGACACTAAATTATGACATAATACAGTGGGCAGACAAACATAGACTTCCCGGCACTCTCTGGACAACTGCTGGCAGACCTGTCCCCCAGACTTTAACACAGAGTCTGTGACTTGTCTGTATAGACCTCATGCAGACTGGCCAAATCCCGCACTTTCTGGCCTTTGCCCCTGCGGCTTCCGCCCTGTGCATTTTGGCATGACAAACTTGCCGTTCGCGATCATCATCGCCACCTCCTTTAGTGGAGATAGCAGTCTATGTCTAGCGAGATGAATCCGAAATGGCTCTCTGCCTTTTCTCACTCGAGTTTCTCGTCTCGCTAGCAGAATTTGCACAGTATTTATTATCATCGAAACTACATTTTCTCATGTCTGAACATGCCAAATCATCTTCTCCTAATGTCGAATCCTCGTCGCAAACAATCTCAGATTCCCTCCACCTATTGGTCAGGGGAATTCAATTCGATCAACAAGCCGTCAGAGACTGTCTCAACATTGTCGACCGTTTCAAATGGGACAATATTGAAAAGGGTGATGCAGCGCTCAAAGTTCAGAGAATCTTACAAGAATCCATTTCAGCTTTGCCGACTCTCTCCCAAGTCCAATTCAAGGCTGGGTTCAGTCATTTCCTCGACCTCCTTAATAGAGTCAAGGAACCTCTTGAAGTATGACTTGGATCTCACAAAGGGGAAGTTGATGGAGAAACCTTCTTATCCCAAGTTCATGAGGAAGAGAGATTGGGAAGACACGAAAGGTTCAGAGATAAATCATGCGTGCGAGAAACCAATGAAGAGGTTGAGAGTGACAAGTCTGACAAAGGAGATGAATATGTTCTCAGAGGGAAGCGTCGTAGGCTTACCTCCAAACGTCTCCAATACTATCCTTGGTTGCAACCAGGAAACTATCGATATCTCCCCAGAAAGAAGACACAGCGGCTTACTCTCGAATGTCTTGAAGAATGGTCGGAAGACCCAAAGTATTATCGCGGACAAGCTACTACCACTCCAGGATGTCCATCCTTTCCATCGTCACAGTGGACCCTCCTTTTCGAGGGACGAGCACCAGATCTTGACAAAGTTTTGTCAGGACACTATTCCACAACAATTGACCCAAAGCAGTCCCAAGTCCTTGGGAAAGGTTTCGAAATTTCCCTTACTCAACCAACCACTACCCATCATGTCTGTTCCTACGGAGACTGAAGTATTGCCACTGACTTGTGGCAAGATCCCCTTGCCTTCATTATGCCTTGGAAGGAGGCAGAGCTCTGAGGATATAGGTGCTACATTTCCCGAATCTTTTGGGATGTGCACTACAGCGTTCACTCCCGAATCGTTGACTTCGATCGAGCATGCCGGCTCAAAGTCGAAGTGCGAAAGTACCTCCACTTCGATGAATTCCAGGAATTCTGGAGTCTCGAAACCTCTCACCTCTCCTCCCTCGGTATGGTGGCCTACCAACACCTCTCCTCCAACCCATCTGACAAAGTTGCTGGGAAACCACAAAATGGAGGACGAAAACCGGCACATTAGCATTCGTCCTCGAGGGGAGAGGTTTGTCTTAACTGGAACTGCGGGGCATGTGAGAAGCCACCTACCGAATGTTTCCGCTTCCACGTCTGCAGTAAATGCTGTGCCTCCCACAAACGTACTGAATGTCCATTGGCAAAGGAAGCTAAATGAAAAGATAGCTAAAGGTCCACATTTTCAGAGACGGATGATTTGGGGGGATGATGGTACTGCTCTTAGTGGGACAGTGAGATGGACAGAAACTGCTGACCCTTTGCCTTGACCTCCCACATCTGAATTTCTCAATATATCTGCAATGAATACTATTACCTCATGTCCTGACCTATTTGTTGTTCGCACACCTGTCAATGTTGACAGGTTTGAAACACTCCTTACTCTTGCTAATCACCCTAATCCTGCTTTCGTCAAATCTGTATGCCAAGGACTTCGCAAAGGGTTTTGGCCCTGGGCTGATATGCACTATGGAGTTTATCCAACAACTCTTGACATTCCTTCACCTTCTCCGTCCTCGGACCAGGAATGGAACTTCCTTCAGGATCAAATTGTCAAGGAGGAATCGGTGGGAAGATATTCTCGCGACTTTGGGCCTGACCTATTGCCGGGAATGTATAGCATGCCTATTCACGCTGTGCCAAAGGAGGGCGGCAAGTTTTGTCTTGTCATGAACCACAGTACAGGTGACTTCTCACTTAACTCCATGATTTCAAAAGAAGACATTGCTGGCATTACTCTTGACAATGTTCAAGATCTTGGGGATGCTCTTCATCTTCATCATCAATCTAACCCCCACAATACTCTTCGCATTTGGAAAGCTGACGTGTCTGAAGCATATCGGCATATGCCTATGCACCCGCTATGGCAAATCAAACAAGTTGTTATGTTCGAAGGTCAAAGGAGAATTGATCGCGCCAATGTCTTTGGAGGGCGCGCGTCTCAACGCATCTTTCACGCCTTCATGTCCTTGGTTATGTGGCTTGCGGTCTTTGTTAGGCTCATACAAGCTTTCTTATATGTCGACGACTCCTTTTTCTTTTGCCAGAATTGAGGACATGGCATTTTATGGGAAATATCGCAAGATGTTACCTCGGGATATGGTATCCCTCATGAAGAACGAAAACAAATCTTTGGATCACCTCTCCCCATTATCGGCTTCAATGTCAACCTGAATTCTATGTCTGTTTCACTCAAAGTCGAATCCAAAGCTGTGCTGGTGCAGGAACTGAAGGATTTAGCTAAGCATAAACAGAAGAGGGCTTTGAAGGATTTCGAGCATATTGCTGGGTCTTTGAATTGGGCACTGAATGTATGTCCCCTGCTGCGACCAGGGCTTGCAGCCATCTATGAGAAGATTCGTGGCAAAACTAACTCGAAAGGGTTGTTGTGGATCAACCGAAATATTGTCGAAGAACTCCTTTGGGCTGCTTTTCACTTAGAATGTTCTAATGGGATCTTCTTCTTCAAATCAGTGTCCTGGAACCTCGGCTCACTATCAAGTGACGTGGTTCAAGTTTTCTGCGACACCTCCGGCACTGGACTTGGTTTCTGGTACCCGATGTTGAATCTTGGTTTCCAATCACCCCTTCTGTCCCATTCACCTGTGAAAGACATATTCTTCTATGAATCTCTTTGCGTCTCATCAGCTATTCACGACACTGTCACTCGCGTATGGCCGGATGGTTGACTCGTGGTTTTCACTGATAGCTTGAACACAGTCTTCATGTTCAATTCTTTGGCAGGTCCTTCGGGTTATAACCGTCTCCTGATGGATACTGTTGAAGTCGTTCTAGCTTTCAAAATCAACTTCTGACTTTTCCATGTCTTAGGTGAACAAAATGTAGTTGCTGATCATTTATCTCGATGGCGCACAGCAGACACTTGTCGTGTTAGACCAGGTCTTCGAGTTCTATCATTTGAACCCCCTTGAAATGCGTTGGGGGGAGGCCAAAAATGATTATTCGGCCTTCGATGACTAAGCAGCCCATTTGGGCTGCTTGGTCAATGGAACATCTTATCTATGAACGTTCCATCAACCTTGGTCTGGCACTAGACTGTTCTACTAATCAAATGTACTTGTCGGCTCTCAATTCCTATGTCAGTTTTTGTGACATTCATCATTTATCTCTTGATCCGACTATCGACACTCTATCGTTGTTCGTCACCTTTATGTCGGTGCACATCAACCCACACTCTGTCGACAACTATTTGTCAGGAGTCTGTAGTCTGTTAGAAGAATATTATCCTCATGTCAGAGCTAATCAGTGCTTGTGTCTCGTTGCTCGCACACTTCAGGGAGCTAAGCATCGTTTTGGAGTTGCTGTGAAACAGAAACTGCCTCTATCTTGAGCAGACCTCTCATCTGCTCTTGCAGCATTACCAACTGCACCTTCTCATGATGACCTACTCTTTTCAGCTCAATTGCTTGATGGCTTTTATGGTCTTATGTGTTTGGGTGAACTAGTTTGGCCGGATAATCCAGCCCTCCAGGATCACTCCAAGCTCATCTTATGCACTTCGCTCATCCTCTCCACGAACCATCACTCCTTCACTTTGCCAGCCAACAACACAGACATTGGTTTTGAAGGAAACACCATTGTTATACAGCAGTCGGATGAAGCGGACCCGCATTCTACCTTTCTGGGTTATCTCGCCTCTCGTGATTCCCAATTTTCTTTTAACAGCTTTCTCTGGCTTCGCGTGAACAGCTCCGTGCCTATGTGAGGTTGGTTTATCTGCAAACTTCGCGCATTGTTTCCTGGTTCAATATCAGGCCATTCATTGTGTGCAGGTGGAGCGACATCTTTGGCAGCCTCAGGAGTATCAGCAGAACACATACCAGCAATGGGTCGATGGTCTTCCGATGGTTTTCATATTTATATTCGAAAGAATCCTGCTTTGCTTCACGCTCTAATTTTTAATGGTCGTGCAATTCATGATGGGTCTGGAACAGAATCGGGAATGGGGTCTGGTCCTTTTGCTACAATTTAATTTGGTATGTCATGCGAATTCAATTTATTATTTCACCCCTACTGCATTATTTTAATTCAACTCCCACATTCTTCCCTCCCTCCCTATATTTGCTGGTATTCTGGCATTGTACGATACATACTTAGTGTTTTGGAGCCATTTGTCTCCGGAATCCATGGGGTCCCCGCATCCTCATGTCAGGGTCCCTTATTTGCTGGCTAAATTCTTGCAGTCTGTGTTCTATTGAGACAAGCGAGGACAATTAGTTGAGTTTAATCTGGGTTACACAAGGGTAATTGGATGAGTCTATTCTACAGCAGGCCCGTTTTCTCCCTTCGGGTCTTCCCGTTGTAGAAACAACAATACTACTAGGAACAAATGAATGCTCCTGGCAGTATCTATAAATGTTGATAGGTCGCGCGTTGCCTAGTCTGCGTTGCTTGAGGAGACAAGTGCGTTCGACCCTAAAGGGGAGGTGAGTACAGCAAAGATCTAGAGGTATGCGCGGCAACGCGAAGCGCGAGAAAGCGCAGGTGCGCGCAAGGTACGAAGGCGCGGGAAAGCGCGCGCGTATTAGCACGAAGCGCGGGAAAGCGCGCGCGCGTAAGCGGTAATAAGAGAGACTAAGCTTAAGTGATAATATGATGCAATATAAGAAAAGAGAGATGCAAAGTGTAGACAAAATGGAGTTCTACTATGTACTGCTAAGTAAATAGTGGGTGATAACTAGTAAGTTAAAGGGAAAAAGTAAGGTCCAGTGTAGTATGTACTGCTGGCGCTTATATAGCGCGCCTAAGCGCGCTCATGCGGAGCCGAAGCGCTACCGAGTAGGTATGTAAAAATATATATGAGTGAGAAACTATGATAAAAATAAAGGTGGAACTATGCTAATAAAGGAAATGGAAATATACATACTAGGGAGCTTGGTGGACAGTGGATGGATGCATCTGGATGGCTGGCGCTATAGGGCGCGCAAGCGCGGGAATGCGCGCGCGCATATACATCGTGAAGCGCGGGAATGGTGCGCGCATGGCGCGCGTTGCGTGGGAAAGCTGCGCCTCATATAGAGATAGCTGCGGGTAGCGCACAGAGTAATGCTATGAGTTCGTGCTGTATACTCCTTGGTGAAAACTACCATATCACGCCATGAGAGGCATGATTCTCTACACCGTGTCTCTTCATCTTAGGCCTTGCCTTTGCCCCTGTGGCTTCTGCCCTGTGCATTTCGGCATGACAAACTTCCCGTTTGCAATCATCATTGCCACCTCCTTTAGTGGAGATAGCAGTCTATGAGATGAATCCGAAATGACTCTCTGCCTTTTCTCACTCGAGTTTCTCATCTCGCTAGATACACTGTTAGTATCCATTTCTGCTGGTACATAAGTGATGTTATAATGCAAGTCAAGAGAAGAGAGATGCAAGATGTAAAGGAATAGATTTCTACTATGTTCTGCTAGGTAGATAGTGGGTGGTAACCAGTAAGTGAAAGGTGCAGTAAGGTAAGGTGAGGAGTGGTAAGGTAAGGTGAAGTTGGTATGTACTGCTGGCACTTAAATATGGTACCTAAGCGCTGTCATGTGGAGCCGAAGTGCTACCGAAGTGCTACCGAGTAAGGTCTAGTATGTAAAGATACATATACATATGTTTCTTTTGTGGAGGCAGCCCATGATCAGCCCATGACTTCTAGTACCTGATCCAGTTGTGAGTTTGATGTTGAGAACTCACGAGGGTCATTGGAGGTTATCATTCTGCAAGTGTCTTCACAGAATGGTTTCCAGTAGCTTAACCTATCCCTAGCTAAACAATGGGGGCAGAGAGGTGAGGGAGTGGGAGTCAGACTGGTTCTATAAGGTTGTGGATTCGAAGGAGTGTCAGTGGCGATACTGGGTAGAATTACATCAAAATATTGGCATTCAACAGCTTGGGTCCCTGTGGATTTGGAGAGCGTCGAGGAGGATTTGGTCTTCTTCTTGTCTGGATGCTTGTAGGTGTGCTGCACCTTGCTGTCTAAGCAAGGCTCTATTGATGATTTTGGCAGCAGGAGGGGGGTAGCACCCATTGTGCAGTAGGCGGAGTTCTGCAGCTGTTGGGGGTTCAGTTGCATCGACGACGAATTGTCTAAGGACAGGAGGAATGACAATTGGAGGGAGTAGAAGTTCTCTGGATGGGTAGATTCCCCTGGAGGGACCGTCGGCTGGGTTCTGCTCACTCTTGACATAGATAGTGTGGATTGCGAGATGCTGGGGTAAGCATTGGATGAGCTCATGTACTCGACAGAAAACTGTGTTGACTTCTCAGTTGTGATGCTGCCCTTTCCACCATCCTTCGACGACTCCAGTGTTGTTGCCATACATGATGAGTGCATTGCCCAGGTTAGGGAAAGTGATGAGGGTTCTAATGAGCAGTTCGAAGCCAATGGCTTCTGCCCATCCAATGTCATGCTTGCCATTGAGAGTCTGCCAACCGGGAACAAGTCTCCAAGCTCTCCACCAATTTCCAATGACAATACCTATGCCTATGCTCAAGCTGGCATCTGAGAAGGCTTGTGGGTCCACGTAAGAGGCTGGGGGGTATATAGGCCAGGAAACGCCTCCGCTTTGCAATGTGTCTGACCACCAATCGAGATCATCTTCAATGTTCTTGATGGGGCGGTGTGACAAGTGAGGCTTCTTTCCGCAAATACTCAGCATAGCTTCTAGAGATGTGAGGTAAGCGCGCCCTTTCCTCAAGATTTGGCATGCGTGCAGCAACTTTCCATAGAGCTCTTGCATGTCTTGCAGAACATGAACTATTCTTCGGCGCCACTTGTGGATGGCCAGTAGGTACTTACTGACTTTTGATGGGCTCAGAGCGACCATGTGATTGGCCACGTCCCACACAAAACCTATACAGATGGTTGAGGTTGCGAATGGTTGGTCCTTTTCCTTTTCCCATCTGATGCTGAGATTGGAGGAGAGATTGTTGATGTCCTCAAGGCAATAACCGAATAGCTTGTCGTGTTCTGATCTGGGGGATTGTTCTGATAGGTCTTTGAGGGGCCATGCGCAGTCCTCGCTAAATTCTTTGATCGAGTTGTCGTCGAACATGCATCCTCCAAACCAGATTCTGCTGCCCGATTGGTGCATGCCTCTCTCTGCGAGGTCTTTGTGCCATTGGGCGCGTTGCCTATTGTAGTTATCTAGATATTCTTTTCTAATACATACAAATATATGGTCATCGACCCATTTGTCTAATGGGCCGATTCCGTTGTAGAGACTAATATCTCTGTGGCCTTGCAGGGGTCTAAAATCCCATTCTTACTACCACTTCCTCACATAGCGCGACTCATACCTCACGCAGCGCGCCCCCGCGCTTTGTCGGCCGCTCGCAAGCGCCAGCGCTCCGGTTGCTTCTTAGTCGCGCATCGGCACGCACATCCTTGGTTCCGTCGCACGTCCTCCGTCCATCCATTCCATGTCCGTTCGGTTCGTCGGTGCGTATTCCGATTCTATTTTCATTGATTTAACATATCTCCGGCGCTTATGGTCATATTTCGTATGTTTCCGTTATGAACCCTTATTACATATTATCTCGCGTCCGCTTCGCTTCTCGGCTCGCTTTAGCGCTTGACAGCGCTTATCATTACTTAGTATATATAGACGTACATAAACTGTGTAAGGGTATCTTTTCCTGCCCACACGTCGTTGGACTATAAGTCTAAAGTTATCCTCTAAAAACTAGAAAGGGTATCAAAGTACAATACGAGCGCCGTCGCCGTACTCTACTAGAAACTCTGTCAAATTAGTATTCTTACTCATTAAGAGTCGCTGCGCTCTATCACCCCCGCGCGCATCGCTTCTGCTTAAAGCGCGCGCTTCCGTATAAGTCGCGCGCCGATATCTGTCGTCGGCCGCTATCGCTCATCGGCGCCTCACGTCGCTTTCGTTCGCTCGCGCTTCGCTCATTGTCGCGCGCCTAACCAGGCTTGACCAAGCGCCCAGTTCAATGTTTCCCTCCGTTTATACACCTAGAGGAACCTTCTCAGTAGCAATCCCCTTGGGCCGACATATATCTCGCTCACCGAGGACTACTTGAGTTATCTCACACCACCTATTTTCACCCACTTCCCATTCCTCTTCTACACCGTGGTGTCTGAGAATCTCAGCACCTGCGTCTGCTACATGGCTGTATGCTCCCACAGATGGGGTGGCTCCAAACACCATGCACATGTCTATGCACAGCTTGGTGCTTGACATACAAACTACTCCTGCCGGCCATTGGGAGGGGTGAAGGGGAAGAGTTCGGTAAGCTTCTACAACATCTCTCATCACAACTTCTGAACCTATCGGCAGTCTCGAAATTAGAAGGTATATGACTGAGAATTTGCTCAAGGTAGTGGGAAAATGATTAGCGTCGATGTGAGAATTAATTGATGGATTAGGGTATGTGGGATCTGTGTCATGTGGAAAGGAGAAGTTCTGGAGCAGTCTGAATTTTCCAGGTTTTCCGGGTTTAGGTATTATGGACAAGGGCGATGATTGGAAGGGACCTATGATACATTCAAGTTCTAGAGGGGAAAAAGGACCTATATACAGTGGCTCAAAAAAGTGTCTCAATGTTTCTGACTTTTCATGTAATTGCTTTATTATGAGCCAGGGTGTGGGAATATGACTACGCTGTAGGGAGGTGCATAATGCTATACTTCTCAGCCTCATTTATGCTCCCTGTAGCGTGGGAATATGATGTCATCATGTGCAGATATGGCTATTTGAATTTGGTGACTCATTGAGACACTTTTTTGACTTTCAGTTTGATCAACACAATCTCTATAATTATGATACTTTATGTGACCTCCTGTTGCTCTCATCACTTCTGCCACTCCTCTAGCCATGCTATCTATCAATTTTGAATATTTCTTCTTAGTACTCCTTTCTCACTCTGCTGCAACTCTGTCCTACAGCTGAAATAGTCCCTATGATGAATTTTGATAGGCTGCAAGCAATTTCTTAGATATTTTTCAGTAATATTCAATAGGGCTAATGTATGGGGACTGTGCTAGACATGATAGAACATTGATATTATGGTCTTTGAGCTGCTAGTGACTGACTTGAAATCTTACTTCACATGAATGAAGATCTCACATTTACCATATTCTAACTGGGCAGGCTGCTAATGCTACTCAGGCCACCTAATTCATCAATTCATCATCTCCAGCACTGTTTCCACTCAAACCATCAACAATACTTGCAAGGCAACAAATATTAAAGTTACAATCAATCAGAAGAGGATTCTCCTATCCCTAGCCTATAGAAATAGGAAGTAAACTTCAGCTTTAAAGACCAGTACTGGACTGAAAGAGGACTGGAAGAGAATTATATTATGAGATAAGACCAAGATAAATATAATGAAGTCAGATGACTGGGAATACATTCATAAAATGACAGGTGAACCACTAAAGAAAAAAAATTGTGTAAACTCTCAAGTGTGGAGTAACAAACATGGAGGTATAGAGCTATATGAGATATAATAGAGTGTATATTCTCTGTGTGAAGTGAAGTGAAGAACTAATACAGAGTGGTACATCTCTATTTTAGATGAGAGTCTGCTAAGAAGCATACAGAAATCATATATTAATGAGGAAGATACCATGTTGCAATAAAATAATGATCCTAAGTATATGTCCAAGTTAGTCACTAGCAGCTCAAAGACCATAATATCAATGTTCTATCATGTCTAGCACAGTCCCCATACATTAGCCCTATTGAATATTACTGAAAAATATCTAAGAAATTGCTTGCAGCCTATCAAAATTCATCATAGGGATTATTTCAGCTGTAGGACAGAGTTGCAGCAGAGTGAGAAAGGAGTACTAAGAAGAAATATTCAAAATTGATAGATAGCATGGCTAGAGGAGTGGCAGAAGTGATTAGAGCAACAGGAGGTCACATAAAGTATCATAATTATAGAGATTGTGTTGATCAAACTGAAAGTCAAAAAGTGTCTTAATGAGTCACCAAATTCAAATAGCCATATCTGCACATGATAACATCAGATTCCCACGCTACAGGGAGTATAAATGAGGCTGAGAAGTATAGAATTATGACACTTCCCTACAGCATAGTCATATTCCCACACCCTGGCTCATAATAAAGCAATTACATGAAAAGTCAGAAACATTGAGACACTTTTTTGAGCCACTGTATCTGCCTTTGTGAAATTCTTTCTGGATGATGGAATCAAATTCTGTGTGATACTCGTTAACTGAGTCCTTATTTGGTGGGCTTTGTATATGCATTATTAAAGGGAAGTTTATTGCAATTTACAAATACAATGAAACTTCCAAAAAAATAAAAATAAACGAGTGTGTCTCTGTTGTGGCTGAGACCCTGTGGCTGAGTACCAGCACTCAGATCTGCGTCATGCGCATCAACATTAACATCGACATCCCTGAGTATATGTATATGTCCATTGCATAACTACCACTATGAGCCAGCTCAAGTCTGATAATGGCAATGACACCCATGACCATAGTAGAGGTTTCTGACCTTATGTTTGTGTAGAGCCTTCCGGTGAGAGCATGTACAACAATGGCAAGGGCATCGCAGTCTCCATGGTGTTTACCCCACTTCTACCACCTCCAGCAACTGGAGAAAAACACCACAAAAATGCTAAATCGCAGCCCATAAATCGTGCCTTGTTCATCCATGAAGATTCGACCCTCCGAAACCTTCTTGACACAACATTTGAACAGTATGATATATCCAACAAAATGATGTATGGTATTGGCAATAGATCAGGTCTTCTCACTCCTACAAACTTCACCATCACCTATATGATCCTTCGCACAAACTACAAGAATATTGTTCTTGGAAACATCAGCGATTTCACCACAATCATGGAAGAAGTCAAAGAGCACCGGTCACCAGCCTTCAAATTGACTATTGTCGAGACGAAGGTATGTATTTTCAGTATCTTTCAAGTTGTATTATGTACTGCGGTCTGAGGCTGAATATATGCTAGTATGATGATGGTGAAGAAGCCGAAGAGGACAAGGACACTGAAGGTGAACCTGCAGGAAAGAGAGTGAGATAGTACTAGATCTTTCAATTATCCTCTTGTCACTCATGTCATGAAGGCTGCTACAGGTCCAACTGACGAAGAGATGGAGCAAAACGAAGCAATTGCGAACTTGACTTGCCAGTACACATGTGAAGACCGAGCATGTGGCTTTCGTATCTGCTGGCCAGCTCCACCGGAGGCCAAGCATGTCAACCTGACACTGTTACATCTCAACACGTGGGCTGCTGCAATGGTCTGTGTGATGTTCCAAAGTATATGGTCTTCACATGTCACTGATGATAGGCATTGTTATGGGATAGGTTGGTCCAAACAGGCAGCCAAGTGTCAATTTAGACAATCCACCAAACACAAAGATTTTCGATGTTACATACACAGATCCAACCGACATTGCAATGCTCTCACGACATCATCTCAATGCAGTTACACAGACTCAATCCTCCACACCAAGTATTGTCATCAACAACGACTTCAAGGATATCGTCGGCCTCCTGAACAGTGACCATGGACCTGATCCTGCTATCAAGAATGCCCCACAGCCTGTTCTCCATCAACAACCTGCTCTTCGACCAAAATTGAGTCTACTTGATTTTTGCAATTGCTTTGAGCTTTCGTGGTGGCTATGCGAGAAGTTGGACAACATTGATGTGACTGGCCCACATTGCCTTCAGTTCCTTCAGAATGCCAACTTACTTGGTGCTGGATTATCTCTTGGCGAGCTCGCAGATATTTGTGATGCTGAGGAATGGTGGATGCTCGAAACTTAGTTTGTATTGCTCATCATGTGTATTTTGCAGCTATGAGTGCTCATGGACACATTGTTATCTGTAATGTCATGCTACTGTATTGTATCAATGCTATGCTCTGAGTCAAGCAAGATAACCTGAGTGACGAAAGAAGCCCCAAGACATATCTAGTGTTATGACAGAACACGCTGTGTATAGCTCATAGTAAGGAGCCTTAGGCCCATAGAAGCCTAACCCTTGGCAACGAAGATGCGACTTGATCACAGAGAATGCTTGCTCAATAGGGTTGATATCTGGGGAGTATGGTGGTAAGTATTCAATGCAGCACCCTAACAACATAGTGAGACTCGGACAACTTGAATTCTATGCCATGAACATTGTCATATTGACCATAAGCATCAACAAGCACCTGAATTTCCTCTGCATGGTGAATGCGAGCATTGTCCATAATCAACACACTTCGTGGCCCTGGAAATGGAGTGGTGATAGGAAGCTAGCCAGTCCAAGTTATTGACACATCACAGTTGCAGTATGAAAACTAACCACATCATTGCACAAAAAATCAATAAAACTCTCATGATTGAATGATCCTTCAACAACTTTTGCAGTGACAATGCCCTCATCAAGAGCCAGTCCTGCCACCATCAAAAACCGATGTTTACAAACAAATGGTTGATGTTGCTCAGCATGTGCACCTCATACAGCACATCCCCAGCAATGTGAGGATGTACGATCATCTTTCGAAACTTCATCCAAACAGAGTAAAGAGGCAGGTGAGTACTGTGAGACATGATGAACGAAGTCTGCATGATGTAGAGGGTTGCATTCAGCTGCAATCTTCTCAATATGCTTGACATTGATGCCAGCACACTCGAAAGACCAGTGAATTGTAGATAGTGATGCAAGTAGAAACCAGCCATCTCAAAGTCTCATTTGGTATTCATCAAGGAATAGGGTTGGGTTGTGACGAGCAAGCCAGATGAGAAACTGGATGTCATGCTGGGTGAAAGCCCGAGGCCTGCCCCTGCCAATTGCCTGAATCTTAGCTACACTGCCAGTGGCTCGTTTACAACATTGAGTGCAGTAGATAGTTGACTTTGAGATCTGTGTGATGGAGAGGATTTCAGGGGTTGCATAGCCTTTGTTCACCATGCACAATGCAGCGTCTTTGAGGTTGTCGCTGATCTGTCTGTTGCCCATGATGGTTGATAAGACGAGAGGTCACAAGTAGAAGTCGTGGCTGTATGCCATAGCACATGATAGACAGTGACCTTACCAAATTATTTTTGTACGTTCAAAGAATGTCATTATTATTGAAAATTGCAATAATTTAAATCCTGATCTGAAGCCTTCCAGAACTTTTGTGAATCAATCCAACACATCAGCGTCACGTAACTCACGTTCCCAAATGTCTGTGATGTAGGGGGTGAGAGGATTAATTCTTCTGTGCTTGAGGGCAGTGTTGGGCTCCATGGTCTGATGCACTGCATCCTGAGCATAGATGCCTGTTACTGTGCTGGTTACTGGTGCAGCCTTCCTCTCGTTGCTATGAGGTACATAGCTGGCGCCCATTCTTGGACCACAGCGCTTTGTGGATACATTCTGAGAATGTGTTGAAGGAGTTATCCCATGTCTTGGTGGTGTTGCATTCCACTGTGCGGTGGGAGTTACATCCAAGACAGATGGCGCAGCATGGGAGAGGACCGGAAGGGTCAGCTTGGTCTCAAAAGGAGCGTGCTTTCTTTTTGTAGTCGTTGCTCTCAGTGTTTGGAGATGCCGCTCTTTTCTGGACATTGCTTGGACAGGCAGTAGGTGCCTGCATGTTGCGACTGGTATAGGTATTATTAGCAGCAGCAGCCTGGTGTGCGTGTAAGTGGGAGGTTTTGGTGACACGATGTCAATGGTGGTGGTGTTGGTGCATGATGATGGTGACACAATGTCAATGGAGGTGGTAGAAAGGAGTGTGATGTCCAAGTGATGGTTTTGTGGCAATTGGAGCCGGTCGACGTGTGATGGTCAAGGGAAATGAGTGTTTTGTTGATTGAGCATGATGTCGATATGATTGAGAATACGAAAGACACGCGCAATGCATGTGATTCATGTAAAGAGGAAATGAAAGGGAAGGTTCCAGTCAATTTTGCAAGTAGAATTCACAATGAATGTACCTGTCTGAGCGCAGTGAGTGCTAAGTCATGATCTTCATTGAAAATCTCTTCTCTAGCCTCCATGATTAGATCCTGGTTAAGTTACACTATACTCCAACCGAAGGGGCCACCTGCTGTAAGGTGCCATAGTCTCTGTTGCTGGCTTTGATATAGTAGTAGTGTGCATTGCTTTAAGGTGTCGAAAGTGTGTCTCCAACGATGGTTCTGGAGAGCGGTCCAGAATTGGATGTGCATGTTGATTCTATCTTCCGGCCATTCATGTTGCTTTATGGCTGTGATCATACGCAGGGCAGCTTCGTTGAAATGCTCCCAGGACAGATTCTCGTCTTTGGTGATGACAGCTTTAGGGTCGTGCGTTTCATCAGCATTAATCCACATTTGTTGTCCATCAACATTTGTTGTTAGTGTTAAACCTGGTGATTTGGTGGAGAGTAAACTCTTCTTGGCGTCTTTCAGACCTTTGTTAGTGAAATAGTAGAGTTCACAGTACTCTCCTGCTTTCAACTTCCGCACAGCATAGTGGGACAGGATAACAACTGGTATGGAGGGAACTTTGGAGTTGCCGACAGGAACGAACTTGGATTTGTTCTTCTTCTGTTCCTCTTTGCGAGCTGCTTCTTGTTCGTCAGCGATGGCTTGTTGGCGGTCTCATTCTTCTTCGATTGCTAATCGTCGAGCTTCTTCAGCATCTCTAGCAGCTTCTTCGAGTTGCTCTGCCCAGAGCTCTCTTGCTGTATTGTTGTTTAGTGTCCATAAGGTTGCTAGAAGTTTTGCAGCTTGGTGTCACAACCCCTTAAACGAATTAACGCAGGGCAGAGACTAGGACTCAAACAACAAGATAATCACAAAGAGGATAAGGCAGCAGGTACGTCTTGGATTGCTCACTTGGAGATACAAGAGGTTTGAACTAAAGAACTACTGACTACGACGAGCTACCTATATACACATATTGAAACTGAGATCGAAACTGAGTATGAACTAACTAACCAATCAGAATAATTAAAGGTATCGTACGATTCTATATATAACTATGATGTCATAACATGTGCCGCAGCCGCAGTAAGACTCTGGAACATTCCAAGAGTGTCGCGAGGCATGACGTCAACATCTTTGGCATTGTCCAATAGATCACGTGACTCTGGTAATTCTACAATAGACGCAATAATAGGAACTTCTTCAACAGTAAACACTTTCTTAGGAACAGGCGCTGTGACTGGGCGCTTAAAAGACTTAGAATTAAGGAACGAATAATGGTTTGTATTTGGAACTCGTGACACTTGGACATCGTCACCAATACTGTTAGCGATGAGCCAAGCCCTGGCTGTTGTGTGATCCACTGTTCTAAAATCTGGCACTATTGCATCATTTGGGTTGTCTAATAATGGGGCCATTTTGAAAGAGTATGAGCAGAAAACGATAGAGTTAGGACTGGAGATTGTCCACAACATTGAGAAGCTGATGTGGTTTGAGAAGAAGGTTGCTGCGCCACAATGTTTTCTCACACGTAGACTATATTCTATGTTGGCCTCGTGCCTCAGCTAACTTAGAATTCGATCTGTGTTAAGTCTGCGCAGACTCTGTGCCAAACTCAGCCTCAAAGACACGTCTGAGCACAGTGTGGGGGACATGTCTGGAGGTGTTTGGTCAGCAAGTTCTGAGCTGTCTGTTCTTACATCATCCCATCAGCCACTTTCTATGCCATCAGCCACTGCTGCCGCCAGCCACCCTGCTGCATCTACATCAGTGGGCATGGTGGGCAACATAATAGCATACATTGGTTAAGTTTGATGCTATGGCAAATATTGCAGCAGTCGCAGCAGTAGTGCTACAGTATGTGCAGTATGTACAAATAATAAGTAATGCTATACTCTGTACAGGTATTCAACAGTGTTATATTTAACAATCAAAAGTCCTGGAGGTTGAAGCTTGAGGTTGGATCTAGGTGATTCTACTTTTTTTCCAGCATGGAGTTAATGTGATTGCATGCAACAGGGAGCCATTGTGTGGGCGCAAACTGGCGATCAAATTAATTTATATTTGGGAGTATGAGTGGACTACTCACACACAACTTGATCTGCAAAGCGGTGGGCATGGAGGTACTGCCTCAATTACCCGGGGTTCATTGGAGGATAGTGCGGAATGTGTGATATGTGCATCAGGCTGGTCCAAGTCCAGCATGCATGTGGCTGGTGCAGGTAATTTAGAACAAAGTGCAGAAAGCAATGAACTAAGGTGGTTGTAGTCAGGATCCTCTGAGAATGCGAGAGAGCGCGTTGTAGAGACTCGTGTGTCTCATGGTCTGATATGACAGTTTTCACTAGGGAGTACATAGCACGAACTTGTAGTGTCACTCAGTGCGCTACCTGCAGCTATCTCTATATGAGGCGCAGCTTTCCCGCGCAACGCGTGCCATGCGCGCACCATTCCCATGCTTCGCGATGTATATACGCGCGCGCGCGTTCCCGCACTTGAGCGCCCTATAGCGCCAGCCATCCAGAAGCACCCATCCACTGTCCACCAAGCCCTCTAGTGTGTATATTTCTATTTCTCTCATTGCATATTGTTCCACCTTTATTTTTATCATGAATTCTCACTCATATATATCTTTACATACCTACTCGGTAGCGCTTCGGCTCCGCATTACAGCGCTTAGGCGCGCTATATAAGTGCCAACAGTACATACTATTACTTACTTTTCAACTAACTTTCCAACCTACTTTTTACCTTACTGAACTTCCACTTTACTTTACTTTCCACCCACTATCTGCCTAGAAGAACATAGTAGAAATCCATTTTGTCTATACTTCACATCTCTTTTCTCTTATCTTGCATCATATTATCACTTAAGTCTAACCTCTCTATTGTTTCCGCACGCGCGCGCGCTTTCCTGCGCCTTCGTGCCTTGCGCGCACCTGCGCTTTCTCGCGCTTCGCTTCAGCGCGTACCTCTAGATCTTCGCTGCACTTGCTTCCCCTTTAGGGTTGAACACACTTGTCTCCTCAGGTAACACAGACTAGGCAAAGCGCGACCTTACAAACATTTATAGATACAGTCTGGAGCCTCATTTGCTCCTCACAGTATTGTTGTTTCTACAGCATGTAAATGAGCATTGTGGCAAACTCAACAGGAATTCCACGACATAGATCTTCAATGGTAGTGTTCACTTTGCATTCGAGTATGGAAGAGCTAGAAAGTTTTTCTTCATCACTGGTCAACCATGGGAGGGAGCCCTGCAAGAAGTATATCAACATGTATGTGAGTGACTCTAGGTCATCACAACGACCTGGTTCAACTCCCAAGTGGTTATTAATTGAAGCAAATGCAGGAGTTCCAGTGAGACGTCGACCTTGGCGAAAGGGTATATGGACACTGGTCGATGTATCCCAGAATTCCTTCGCAACACCAAAATCGATGATAAATGTGGTGTGCTTGAGATCGCCAAGACCCATGACAACATTCTGTGGTTTGATATCGCCGTGAACATAACCATGCGAGTGAATATATTTGAGACGTGAGAACTAGGAAAAGCAGTTAGTGACCTACACATCAAACACCCACACAGACTGACCAGCTGGTCTCCTAGGTTTGCAACAGTCTCAAGGCTGAATTTCCCGTAGCGGGCAAGAAAGAGATTGTGCAGTGAGGGCCCAAGGAGCTCAAGAACCAGAGTGTAATATGTCGATTCCCTACCAAACCAAAGGGCACGGGGAATACCAACACCACCTTCAAGGTGTTTCAAAATCTTGTATTCACGCTGCACAGAAGATGAGTGCATGATAGTTTCGAGTTTAACAGCAACTGCATCATCAAGGATGATGTTCCATGCACAATACATGACAGCTAAATGGAGTCCAAATGTTGAATCTGAATCAACATGTAGCCGGTGATATGTGAGTGACATACCATATGAGCCATATCCCAAAATGTCTCCCATCCTAAATCTTCCATCAACTCGAACAGGGACTTCATCCATCATATACAATAGCCTAGCTACCTAAGAGTAGAAAAATACAATGAGGAATCCGACTAACACTGAGAGGCAGGCACAACCACTGCATTTGTATTTCAGCTTGAATTGGCTCAAGCTGGCCTAAAGTGGTTCGAGCCACGGTTCATATATTTTTGGCTTCACATCGGGGTGAACGATATTTAAAAGAGGTTTATATGTTGTACAAAATGTGAAGACAATATTTAATATTTAAACTAACATAAAGATGGGTGCACGACTTCAAATTTTGGTGGTGTTTTGTGTGTAATCCAAAATATCAAATATTCACAACCATATTCCCACAGACAATATGTCAATAAACATAAGAAATATAGTCAGATTTTTCATGTCTGCTTCAACTTAAAGTTCAATTTCCATGTAAAACTTTGGAGAAAACTTGAAGTTTTACAGATGACATGACATTAAAACTCGATTTAAATGTCAAGCTTTGGCAAAACTTCAAGTTTTCTCCAAAGTTTTATGTAAGAATCAAACTTTAAATTGAAGCAGACATGGAAAATCTGATTATATTTATTATATTTGTTGACATATTGTCTGTGGGAATATGGTTGTGAATATTTGATATTTTGGATGACACACAAAACACCACCAAAATTTGAAGTTGTGCACCCATCTTTATGTTAGTTTAAATATCAAATATTGTTTTCACATTTTGTACAACATATAAACCTCTTTTAAATATTGTTCACCCCGATGTGCTTGTAGAAGTTGGAACTGGTTCACATGGCTAACGAGTCGGAGCAAGTCAGTAACCAGTGGCTTGGCTCATGGGAATGCCGAAATTCTGGCCTAACGGTAAACACCAAACCAGAACGGGCCGTAGCCGAGCCGTGGCATTACTAGATGGGGGACCTCAAAAGAACAAACCAACAGTACTGAAGCGAATCTACGCACACACCACCAAAGGAATTCAATATTTCACAGCATCGCCGTAGTCACGTTGACGTGCTTGAAAAGACATTTCCTGTCGTTTCGTTAGTCTGACTCCTTCTGACGTGGCGAGGCGCTCTTGGCTTCGTCAGGGGAGCCGTTCGTGATGCATCTCATCTGTAAAAGTGATTCATTCTATCAACGTTCTCCATCTCTTTCTTGGTGAGGACGGGTCGCTGGGTTGACTGAAAACCAAACTTGATATAGACAGCGCATCGAGGTGTCAAAATCTCACCAGAGAATGGGTAAATTCACCTCTTAGATAAATTACTTTCGAAGGAGGAATTAAGTTCGTCATATTCGACTGTGGCACTGACAGTCGACTCATCAGCGCGTTGAAAGTGTACCTCCTGGTATTTATATGGGGCACGTACGAAGTCCCAATCACCAGAGTGATTATTATAGTAATCGATAAATCTGTCGTGCACAAACGGTTAATCAGTCAAATCGCAGAGTCTTGCTGCTGTACCAAGAGGCACTGAAATATTGAGTAGACGTTGGGAACCAAACGTTCGAAGTTGGTGCCGCAATATATGCGGAAACAGTGACGTTGAAACAACCTAGTGGCGCAAGGTTGGCGAAAGGTACATAATCGATAATAGACTGGCCAGGCACCAACTATACGTCTCGCAAGTAGAAATGCGCAAAAGATAAATATTGGAACGTCCCAGGTCAACGTTACGGTGTAGACCAGTCGTTGACAGTCTCCCTCAAACGCATGCAGGGGGTCAATATAAAAGAGAGGACAAACGGTAAGATGGAGTACGCACAGATAATAACGTACGTCCTGCTCGAGAGTTCAGAGTACAGAATTGGGTAAGAAGGCTCAACGGACCCAAGTTGAAGTATTAACACGTTAGGAAATTCAACCCGCACTGCGCAGTCACTGCACATAAATGTGTGCCACACATATTCCCTTTGGACTACCTGATCTTGACACGTACGTGGGCCAGCCTTCCTGGTTCCTCCTATAGCAGCGGATGTGAGAATCTTGCTTGGCAAATATATTTCGCCTTGGAGGTCCGATGCGGAGCTCAGCCTATCAACCTAGCCAATGCGTGTTGTTCCAATATGTTACGTGAAAATTGACCGCTCCTTCGGCGAGTCGGCCTTATGGTCTAGAATGATCGAAGGAAGACGTACTTGCTTCGTTCCTTCGTAGTAAGTATGTAAGCGCGGTATTCGAGTCTTGTGTCGTGGAGATCGCCCCTCGGGCTTCTTTCAATGCCGTGGAGCGGAGAGGGGGATGCCAAAACTGTCCCGAACCTAGATGCCTGTTGAGAACCATCAAAGAAGATATGCTAATGGCATGTATCGCAATAAGTAGAAGATGCTCCAGACGTCGCGGGCAGGAAATCGGCAGTACGCTTAGTTTGAATTCAAGTCGCCGAGTGACCCGAGTCAAACCTAGTACAGTTGGTCTCCCTTGGTTGAACCTATTGCAAAAAAAAAATGGTATTAGT
>NW_024539882.1:0-32309 GCF_016647785.1 Suillus fuscotomentosus | reverse complement strand
GCGACGATGAGTCCTGTTCCCTGCGTCTGACTTCCGCCGGGTAGGGTAGGGACGAATGATGCTCGTCGGAACCGTTGCAGGGAGCTACTGCGCCAGACGCATGGGAAATCATGCTTGGATACAAAATGAAATTCGCTATCGTCTGTGGCGCGTGACTCGGAGAAGGTAGGAGGGTGAAACCCCTTTCGTCGAGTCTCGAACTTTGCCAAAGCGAACCTGAACACACTTGGGACCAGAGTTAACTACAGGTTGGCTGAGATAGATATATCTGTCACACCAATTTGCTTTCACATCCTACAACACTTCGTAGTACTGCCTGGTAAGACATACCTTCTAGTCTTCTGGGTCAGCCTGTTTTAACTTGTTCAATATCTGCACTTCCTTCAGATCAGCACGATGCCTGGATGTTGCTTTAGCATACTCAGAAGTATCATATAGCGAAAATGTACGAACATAGATTCCTGACTCCTGATGATTTTGATAGCCACCTCTTTACCGGTTTCTGCATCTTGAAGAACGCGTGCCCGGACAACATTGGAAGATATTCCCTTTCCAAGAGAAGAGAAGACCTGGTACCGACCACCATCAAGTTGCTCACCAAGGATAACTTGGTAATGACTCTCATTGTCTGAGGCGGAGTCTAACGTCGTTGTGATAAGGGTGGGTGCTGCTTTCCTTCTGCATACAAAGTCAGACATCGTTGACGGACAAAATAGTGAGAACATACAACAACTTTCTTGACTTTCTTTCGCTTCTTCGCGGTTATAGCTGCTGTGAACATGTCATCGACATCGTCCTCTTCTTCATCTTCCTCCTCTTCCTCGATAGTTTCTACATCCATGGGTTCGTCTTTGAGTACTCGCCTTTGTTCGTCCTCTCGGCGATCTAGGCTGGGGTCATAGTCGCAGCAGATATCTGATCTGGTGCACCATCTTGCATCTTCGCACGAACATCTTCATCGTCCTCGTCCTTAGCAAGTTCAAAGATACTATCGTCTGGTTGTGGAGATGGTGAATCTCGTTTGCCTGCATGATACAATATATTAATCCACGCGAGATATTTTTGGAGAGAACCTCACTCATTGAATCATGCCTCACTTTAGAGGTGTCGGCTGCTGAACTTGCGGAAGTATCAACAGCACTGTGGGGCTGAAGTGTATCAGACACAGATGCAACAGGTTGCGGTTGAACCGCACTACTAGGCCCAGGGCTGGGGCTGACGCTCTTATTGGCACTAGCTAACCCGGAGTCCTTGGCTAAAAGGGCTTGACGCCTGGCGCGGCGAGCGGCTCGAGCGGCTGCCTCTGCAGCAGCTGTATCGATCTCGAGATCACGTTCTGGATCAGGTTGCGGAGAAGCCATAGGTTGTACCGGCTTCTGAATACGAGTGACCTCTGAGGGAGTTTGTGTGGATGGTGTCAGAGATGCTGCACGGGCGCTACGCGTAGGAGAAATTCTTGACAGAAAAAAGTGGTGTGAAAGGGTATTCATACACTTGGGAGAGGTACTGAGTGGCGAGCAGGCAAGGCAACGGCAGCGACGAAGAGATAGACAGATCGACAATCGAACATCAGAGATACGAGACGAGATAGGAGTGCCCAAAGCTAACCTTGAGCTTGTCAATGTATTCTCGGCCTCCGGGCGCGCTACGCTTCTTTCGCTGGTTGCTTGTTGGACGAAATGGCTAGGTAACGGGTCGGCTCGCGGCTTAACAATTCAATATAGAAAGACACTAACGTGCAAGGATAGTTCTTAGACAAGCAGTGCTGATGTTTATCTTCAGAACGTTGCAGTTAAGCATATAAGGAAAACGTAATCACCTGTACCTGGCACTGAAATAATGAAGAATAAATGAGATAATTGTCAGCAGGGTTGCTTGAATATTACCCACCTTGTCTTCGCCAGGGAGTCTATTGCATTTAACCTTTCGGGACCTATGGTGATGGGAGTGAATAAGTCTGCAGACGCATGTCCATTGGTTGGTGCAGGTGAACGGTGACGGTGGCTAAAGGGAAGTGAGGTGATTACATAACTTATATCGCGCCGTTATTTGATTATCGTTTAATTTAAAATTCACAAGATCCTAAGATAGGTACACCCCTGAGGCCTGAGGCGCGATCGATCATCGGGTATTTTGATATAGTACTGAGGTCAACTACCACTGGGTATCGTGCGTAGTATGTAGAGTAAAACGATGTATACATTGAATGGGGAGAATGCTCTACTGTGGTTGTGATTATAGTGTACAACTTGAATGGAAGTTGACGGCACCGGGCACGCGTCAGTGTGTAATGTACAGTGATGGAGTGTGCCGACTCATACCTAGAAGCTTGTCAAAGTAACGTTCGAATAAAAACAGAGCACTTACGCGAAGGATTGATTTCATTTTGTTAACGGCGCGGCGGACGGTATGTTTGATCATCGCCACGAGACGGCGGGTTGGCGGAACAGGCCTAGGCAGCCTTCGCCTAGGCACCGGCGCTACGACCGGTTGTGTGGGTCGCTGGATAGCGGTAAGTCCCCGGCAGCGACACGCGTAACGCGCTTACCGAATCTAACCATGCTTCAACTTGATTCTAAATATTGATTAGGTGACTACTTGCGCTTCAATACCGCTGATTACGAAAACCTACCAGAACTCTTCTCCCCTTCGTGGGAACTGGTCCGATTGAGGTCGATTGTATTACCCGAGTCATCTAGTCTATTGTTGGTGCAGCGAATGAGGCGCGGAGAATCGTACTTGCCGTAATTTCGCCCAAAGTAGTAGTGATGCGTGTCGGCAGTAATGGGGAATTGACATTGGCATATCACAACAAACATGAACAAACAATCTGCGGACTTTCAATCACCTGGTACTACCATACTACGTAGTAACTGATCCTAATCGATCACAATCCATCGATGGTTTTGTAAGTCCATCCGATTAACGAGACCAACTCAGTCGATGGTCCTCTCCCATGTGCATAGTCAAGACCTCACAGACCTTGAGCGGCAGAAGTTTATTGCTAGGTCGGGCCTCCGCTCTTCGTGTGTTGTTTAAGCTTAGAATCAAGAAAGACGCACGATCCTTGAAGGGAGTGGAAAGACAACTTGAGCTTGGCCTCATCACTGTTCGAAAGCTTTACAGGTCATATCTAGTTGACATCCGGACCTATCTTCCAAAGGGGATGTGTAGGTAGCCTGAAGCTGAAGGCAAATGGGACTTTGTCTAAACGGCGACACTGCAGAGAACCTAGGTGAGGCGCACACTAGGGATGCCATACAGTACACTAATATGAGTGACATACTCAGACACACATTATGACCCGCAGTCTTCTCTGCCAGATCAACAATGTCCATCAAACTTTGTACTTGGAGGCGATAGCATCCCTTATGCACGAAAACGGAACACGATGGTTGAAAGCGCGACTAGAGGATGATTCACCATCTCGTTTAAAACCGGCGGACCTTCACGATGACATGGTGGTAGGGTAACCTGGATAAATTGCTACTTTTTGCACGCTGCACATGCCAAGCCTGATTTCATCACAGACGATATCATCAACAAAACGAAGCTCCTCGTTGTCCAGGAAGGCCACTATCGGGATCCGTTCTCGTTGCTCAAAGAGGCGGTTTCTGCTGCTAATCAAAAGGTAAATGACGACGAATTGCAAGCGATAGCATCCCTTATGCATGAAAATGGAACACGATGGTTGAAAGCGCGACTAGAGGATGGCTCACCATCTCGCTTAAGACCGGCGGACCTCCAGGATGACATAGCGGAAGCCAGGCGCAGGGTACGAGATGAGCTTATACTACGAGGGGTCCGTGAAGACAATGCTAGGAATGTGGCGGACGTGTGGTGTAATCAAGTATGTGCCTACTATTTCACGAACTATTCACTAATGACATACAACAGTTTCAAGATGCGGAGCTGCAAGGCCGCATCATGGGTCATTGGTCGACTGCTGTGTGCCCTTGGTTGTACGACAGGTAAACTGATGGTGCAATTCGCACGACCTAGAGTCATATATTTTCCTGATTTGGATCGTGGGCGTGAATTTCAAGGGTCCGTACCATCAGGTCGAACACTGGACTGATCCTTCAAAGCCGGGACCCATTCCTGACAACTCTATGCCCAACGACAAAGCCAGCGACCTCATATCCAGCAAATTCCAGCGACCCTCCTGCCACTGGTCTGGCAAAGGTCAGCCTTCTACATCGGTTAAGCGGGTTTCCGCAACGCAACGCACCTCTGCCATAAGTGGCGATGAGGAGTTTGAAAGGCGGAATGTGATAGTCCCTGAGTGGGCCAAAATGGGCTCCCTAGACCTGCGGACTGAGCCTGTGCTGCGCCAGACGGAGATGAGGTGCTTCGACGGGTGATGCATGCAGTGTTGTTTGGTGATTCTAGACCCAATATTCTTGATCGTCCTCCTGGAGGAGGATACCTGATTGCTGATGCATCATCCGCCGTGGTACAGGTGAGCACCGTTCTGTTACTATTGTTTAGAATGCCCCCTCAATAACTTGAGATTGTTGAAGCGGTGGAGGAAGTAGAATGCGGAGCCCACTCCAAAACCAACGATGGCTAGGCTGTGAACTTCTGCAGGGTGTCGTGCAGCATGTGCCTCCGTGAGTTTTTTGTGTTCTTGCTATGGTGAAATGGGAATTGACAACATTAGCTGGTTTAAGGCGCAGCTAAAACGGTACTTCAAGGCAGTCGTCATGAAGTTGCTCACAAAAGACGCAGACGAGCAAAACGGATAAACATATATATACTCTTATCGCACTTCCTTCCCTTCACAATGACGTCAACGTTGACTGGCTGGAGCCGGACCAAGTTATATCCGTTGTGGAGGAGATTCGGCCATAGTTTTCATTATCGCCCACATACACCTCCGAAGCATCATCGCTGTTATATCAGCAGTGTATTCGGCATTGCTGAAAATCAAAGGTGACTCAGACACTCACGATCAGCTATTTGCCAAAATCAGACATTTCAGTATGGAAAGCAAGAGTGATTAGCTCGAACAACAACGATCAGCTTTCATAAAAAAGGCATTTGTTTGGCTTTTCCCCTGCCAGACCCCCAACCACACCTGAGTGCGACATTCATTACTTGACCGACAGCAGTGTATGTAGTAGATTTTTTTTCGTGCCTTACAAATTTGTCAAAGTGATGGCTGAATGTCTTGTGCCTTACGATGTTGCGAAGGTGAACAATTGTTTTAGTCCAAGCCTGGCTTGGTGTGACCTACTAATACTCTCTACTCTACTCATGGCTGATGCCAGTCTTCAACGAGCAAATCAACATAAGCCCTGCTGTTAGTTTTGGGTACATATTTATCTTCAAGTCACCAACTAACTGAATAACTATGTACTCAATGAGTGCACATCATTTTCAAGGTTCCCATACCTGGTGATCTCCTTGACGAGGTAGAAGGAATTTATGCACCTCCCAATCATCCTGTATTTGAGCTTGTGCCACCGATGTTCAAGAGGCAAGCACAGAATTTCTATGCTGCACTTGGCAAGCCTCCTGTCTCATCTGAATTGTTCTGGGATGTATACCAGCTTATGCAACAACAGTTTGAGGCTCTTGAGAGTGATCATAATTTGACAGTGGAGCTTTCACAGCCATTCCACCTTGAAGATGGTCAGGTTTCACTGATTACGGACCTACAAGATCTACCTCATAATGCTGGCTTGTTGGGACATGCAGGATACCTCTACATGGGAGGCATGTTCAACCCACCGACTCATGCTCTTCATGGAGTTTGTGACTGGGAACCACAAGGGGAGAAACATGATAATGAGGATGGACCTGAGTATGCAGAGTTCACTGATTCTGATTCTGAAGGAAACCAGGAAGAGGGCACAAATAGCTAATAGTCAACCATGCTATTATGGGTAATACTACAGAAAGCTTCATTCATACAAAACCTATCAAACTGAGAACTGTTTAAAGCTGTAAAAACTGCGAGCTTGGGCAAGGTTTTAGACTGCACTCCTGTGACTCAGAACTTCATATGCAGCAGTTATGGATTGAAAGTGGGAGTGTCATTCTGAAGCAGGAATATGTTGCACATGGGCAGAATCAGGATGGTGTTCTTGGACAAGTTTGTAGTCTAGGGATGCTGATCAGAAGTTAGTGTGAATATGAGTGAGTATACAAACACCTTGACTTGTGTGTCGATACGTTGCCGCCCCCGTTGAAGATGGGCGTAAAAGCACATCGAGTGGTTTTTGTGTGTATTCATGCCTGTTCGCAATGTGTGAAGGGATACGGGGCGGTGAGAGGTACCTTCCATACTGACTTCCAAATATACATGAGTGACTTCATTGGCTAGCATAGACAATTGGGCAATGATAGAATTGACGGTCATCTTCAAATCTAGCATTTCTCCCTGCACACTCACATTCACATTGCATGTCAAGTCAGCCCAGGTACCCTGCACATCTATGCAGAGGGCACAAATTGGCATGCATAGTAGTAGGGCAAGTTGATAGCACATATTAATCTGCAACCATGGCATATGGCAGTGTATGGATGACTAAAGTCTACACATACATCAAGACAGATAGAATTCTGAACACTAAGAACAGCAAGTTGAAAGAAGAGACACATCAAGATCCATATCAACGATGGCCAAATGATTAATTGTTCCTTCTCAAGGTGAAGCCTGACAAGTATTCCTGAATATGACACAGATCTGGCCATACATCATTCATGTAACATGCTGTCTGACCATCAATCATAATAAGAATCAGCACATCATATGTCAGAGATTTTTTTCTGGCATTATAATGTGCCTTGGAATCATTATGACCACCATTATGATCAGATTACGTCGTGATTACTAGATCGAAACTGAGTTTCAATATTGTTACGATAAGCTCTAAGTCATTATTACATATTCGGGCATATGTGCTGCGCTCACCGTGACCTTTCTCTGATTCCATTGCCCAAGATACACCCCAATGCCCGAGACACTGCCCGCAAAGTGGCAGTGAACATCAAAGACCACTGAGTGCAGTCTTTTGGGTACAGCAATTCGAGCCTGTGGGTTAGCATCGCACTTAAAGAAGTGTGAAAAGAGAGAATGGGAACAACGTGAGGATGAAGAACTTGCCAAGATAGTTTGGACTGCTGAGCAAACAGGTAAGCTATTGAATCATGATGTTTTAATGTACTAACAGTTATAATTTGAATGGTACAGCACATCAAAAGGAGTGTCAAAGACTTTGCAAACAACAATGAGGTCTTGAAAGGCACACAGTCTGGATCCATGGGTGAGCACACATGCTATCAGTGATTTTATCATGTATCTGACCATTCTGGTATAACTATATAGTAAACCTTCTCATGATATGGGCAGCACAAGACGAAGGTGACATATCAGAAAAGGAGGACATAGAGAATGACATTGGTATGTTTGCCTTGCTGTTCAACTTTGCAAGACCCACTAAATTTTATCTATATAAGACATGCAAGGGTTGTCGCCATGTAGACGCCTATCGATCGACTTCGATGCTGTTGTCTTACCTGACCCTGACACTCTTGATCTCAATCATCCCAACGAGCTCCCTCAGGCTTACAAGCTTGATGATATCAAAGTTGAATACCATCCACATAGCAAACTTCCTTCCGTTGTACATCACTTTGCAGATTTTTCTCACAGCTGCTCTTCAGAGGGTCAGGTACCTTGTAACGACGCACCATGGGAACCCTTCCAGACGTGACTGGACTTCGAAGTTGCAGAGATTGCACTCAAAGCTGCAATGACCAAGGCACAGACGAACTGATTACTTGATCTTGTGCATCGATCTGCCAGTGGCGCAGACAAATTTACATTGCAAAGTCACAATGAGGTTCGCTCACTGTGGGAAATAGCTTTGCAGCGGTATACACCGGTGATTGTTTTCCTTTTTGTGCATTTATCAAACCTCATTAATATGTAGTGTGCACTAGTTTCAAAAGGATGTAGTATCTGTTGAGTACGACAATGAGACACATGAGTTTGACATGCACTACCGCCCTCTCTGGGACTGGGTGCTTGATTTATTGCGAGACAGCCGTCTCGCACCTCACTTTATGTTTGATGCTCAATGACTTTCCAAATTTAATGGAGAACAGTTCGTCCGCTTCATTGATGAACCATGGACTGCTGATGCCTTCTGGAATGCACAAGTATGTTTCGCAGGTTCTGATTCCTGTATTGTACTTAAAAACTGTCAACATTACTACTGTTGTAGTCTCAACTTCCGCCAGATGCAAAGCCGCTCACATTCATTCTGTATGCTGACAAAAATAAACTGTCTACTTTTGGGACTGCAAAAGGATATCTGATTGTTGCATGCATTGCAAACCTGCCTGTTCATATTCACAACGGAAATATGACCCTAGGAGGAGGTCGCATTGTTGGTTGGTTGCCGATTGTTAGTATCTTATGATGTGTCTCTACTATTACTTACTACATTTTTAGGTTGCTAAGAATCAAAAACATACAAGAAAGAAGAGCATTATAGACTTCAAAAACGCAGTGTGGCACAAATCCTTCTACCAGCTTCTCAAGTCAATCGAGCTGCACTCAAAAAATGGCTACTGGTTTGAATGCGGGGATCAGACTCAGCACCGTCTCTGGCCTCTGATATTGATTTTAAGCGGAGATTATGAAGAAAAGTATGTGTTACCATTAGTTTACTGCTCTACTATCAGGCTTATCTACTATAGGTGTGTAATGGCATTAATTCATGGTCTGAAGGGCAAGTTTCCATGCCCAGTCTGTCTAGTTCCTTGAGACAAACAGTCAGACAATCACGTCTTTGTATTGCGCATGAGTGCCGATTCCCAACAGGTCCTTTGCACCGCAAGAGCAAAATGTATGGAAAAGAGAAGGCAGAGGATCTAAAGGCATGCTCACTCCAAAATGTTGAGGTACGTGTTTTTGTGCCACTGTTGACAGACTTGTTGATTTCGTCGAATTAAAAGAATGTATTTTCGAAATTTTTTCTTACTGATGTTCATCACGCGCTTTCTATTGATTGCCTGCATATGAATCATGAGTGATTATGGGAGGATCATCTATGGAAGGAGCTTCTATTCTGGATCTCTGATCTTGGACAGGAAGCTGCTACCAAACTCGATGCAAAGTATGTAAATTAAATGTTATGTGAGCTCATTGTGGTGCTGACTTACTGCCTTAGCTTTGATGCTATTCCACGATGGCCCAACTTGACACACTTTAAGGCTGTGATGTTGGTCAATTTCAACGATGGTTCATTTCACGAGGATATTTCAAAGGTACGAGTGCCAACTTTGAATATGATTTTTTGTACTGACACAGACTTTAAATAAAAGCTTGTTCTCTTTACAGTGCAGGATGTCCTACTCAAATCAAAGTCTAAGATAGGATACCTCCTTCTACGCTGCATCCACTATTATCTCGAGCTCAACATCTATGCTTCATTCAAAGTTCACACCAAGGAGACTATTGTGGCTGGAAGGGCGACCTTGGTTAAGTTCTCAGAATTGATGGATATAAGTTTTTCAGATGTCATTAATCATTTTCAGTAATTGTTTGACTCATCTGATGTTAATAGGAATATATTACTCAGTCACAGCCTGAAATGAATAAAAATTGGAACTTTCCGAAAAAGCACATGATCACCCACATATTCAACGATATTTTGGCCAAAGGTGCGACACACAACTACAACACCAAGCTGAATGAGAAGATGCATGGCGCTTTACGGAAAATTTACCTTCAATGGACAAACTTTAAGGACATTGCTCCTCAGGTTCATCATATTGCAGTGTACAAGACTAATATTTTACTTACAAGTTACAGATCTTGAACTATGATCATTGGCTTTTAACATTGGCATGTATGCGTACCGAGCTCGATGAGCTTGACGACTATGTTCGAAAGGCTACCAATGACCCAGAGACAAATGAACCTCTGGATATCGAATTAGCAGCAGACCCTGTCATCCATGCACACTTAGGTTCGAAGCAAGGCCAACACTCTTTTTCAGACATTGCATGCGCACATGAAACTGACCGGGCCTTCAACGACTTTCAGACAAAGCTAAATGGCTTTTTGAATGTGTTCTTACCGCAGAATGACATTCCCTTACCAGATGGAAGGGCCCTTTGTCCCGGAGCCGAGGATGAGGTGCGCTATCTTACTCTATGTTGCAATTGACCATCCTCAATGATTTTTCTTGTAGATTACAGAGTTCCGCTTCCTGTGGGTGAATTATGAGTCCATGGTTGATTGGCGCATGCACCAAGACTTACTTCGGTGCAGCCCAAAATTTTATGAATCACCGAGGTTTGATTGCGTCATTGTCAAAACTACTGGCAAACCGTTCATCGCTCGGCTTGTATACTTGTTTGGCTGCTCAATTGGTAATACTCATTTCCCTCTGGCCCTTATACATCCTTATGATGCTGGTATCGGTATTCATCGAAGGTGGGATGTTGATCTGGGATTGTGGCGTGTACGTGCAAAACCTTGGTCATCATCTGAGATCATTTCGGTCTGGTTGATTATCTGAGGTGCTGCACTCGCCAAAGATCCAGAAATCAATGGAGATTACTTCATTATGCACACCGTGGATATGGACATGTTCCTTTGTGTCAAGTCTCTTCAAGTATAATTTAATGTTGTTCGTTCTACTGTGCACCCATATGCTCTGCGTCCTTTCAGGCAACAGCATGGAAAGTGAGATCCATCTATCTGAATATGTGGTCGCAATGGTGATCATTGATGTGTTGGCTTTTGGTGATGTATCAATAGGTCAGGCTATGTACAGACAGCGTTATGTAATATTCAACATTCAATATTCGCTGTCATGTGACGATATCGAGTTCATCTGGATGATCCCGGATTCCTCATCTACAAGTTCCTATCAATCATCAGCCTCAATGGGGGGCATGGGGGGAAGATATATGGGTAAATCTACTCGAAAGGCTATTACGTCACATCGTCCCGCTCGAAAAGTTATCGCATCTAATCATACCACCACCATGTCTCTCAGCGATGGCTCTGTATCATCTACTCATTCCCTCAGATTACAGGGACCTATCCAAGACAAAGATATGCTACCAAGATTGGATAGAAGTTGTAAAGCTCCTGCACATTGGACACATGATGAAGAAGCAAGATTCCTCCAGTACCTCCTCACCCATAAGGCGCAGGCTGGGGACACCATGAGCTTCAAAAAGTCGACCTTTCAAGGAGCTGCTGCTGATATCAGTCAGGTGTTTCCTAATCAGCGTGGAGGGGAAAAGACTGCAAATGTCTGCAAGACAAAGTGGACCAATGTAAGCACAATCACAATCATCCATTGCCAGCCGCAGCTTACTGTAACTATGTCTTAATAGCTAAAGGCTTCTTACAATGCCATCATCAACATCAAGAAAACATCAGGCTTTTCATGGAGTAACAAGCTTGGAGCAGGAATTACAGATGCACATGGGGACATTTGGGAGAAATATGTCAAGGTAAGTCAATGCACCCATTTTTTAACTACCCTGTCATTAAAATACCTGCAATACTAGAACAGTCCCACTGCGAAACCATTCAAGACTAAGGGGTTCTTGCACTTCAACACAATCGACCAGATCATGCCCCATAGGCCAAGCACTGCAAAAGGAAAGTTTGTCAAGTGTCAGCCCCAGGCCGGCCTGATGGTCCCAGCTGCACCTTCTGATTCGTCATCTTCCAGCGCTGTTATGATGCCCCCTCCACCTTATCCTCTGACTCCTGCTGCACATAACACCATGAATTTGATGCAGCTCGCGTCTGCTACTGACGAGATCAATTGTCTCCACTGGCCCAGGCATCCATGATGCCTCCATCCTCGAGCTCACACTCCCGGCCACCTACCAGTGGGTGGACTGTATCATCACTTTTTCCTCCACTATGAGCGACTTGGGGCTGACAAGTGTCAGCCGGGCTAAGCGCAAATTTAGCGCACTGCCAAATGAAGGAGAATGGCAATCACAGAAGTGGTCCTGTGCTCCCTCGGCATCTGTAGCGGCCCAGCAGGAGGGTAGTGCGGCGCTAACGTCAATTGCAGACATCTTGCCTCATATCATCAGGAGCCTCACCACAACCTCCGAGGCCGGCATCCACACTGCCGTGTCAGACCATCCTCCTTCCAGTGACCTTGGATGCGCCATCAACTTGCTTACTCAGACCAAGGGTTTGAGTATGGATGATGTTATGGACCTTATGGACTACCTATCATCAAACCCAACTGAAGCAGTTGTGTTCGCTAACTTTCATGGTACAGAATTTAGGGCCACGTGGGCATGGAGGAAGCTCTCCGTCATTTGTCATGGTGCTACCAGTACTACCTTGTAAGTAGTTAATAGTACTAGTCTTTTTCATGGTGCCGGTGTCTTCTTAGATAGATGATCTATAGATAAACACCTATAAAAACAAATATCTCCATGGTCAACGATTCAGACAAATACCAATGACTGATAACGTGGTCGTTCGTGGGTGGCTAGTTGTATACTACCCAAGGTATGTTCAGCTAAGGATAGTTCTGCAAGATCAGTAATACGATGGTCAATCCAATCTATGGACTTGACAGAAAACAAACAGACAATGGTCAGTCTGACAGTATGGCGATGACCAAAAGAATATACGGGTTTCTTCCTCAAGTTCCCTTTCAACAACAGTGCCTCGTACCAACTATACTCCAAAAGAAATGGTGCGGAATTACAATGATAAACTCCCTCAGCACAAAACAGGTAGAATCAAAGGTCAAGACTAGTCAAATGCTTTATTGTAGAACTCTTAGCTCAATATTGAACCTGCTGTCAAGGAACTCTTCTTTGAGTATTCAAACAGACTCAGGAACGGACGTCCTTGGGTTTACTACCAAGTCCCCTCTTCAACGGCTAAAGCCTAGCAGGCACAGAATATCTTGGCTCAGTATCACTACTCAGATGAGTGAGGTCAAGCTTCACTATCAATTCCTAAAGTCTCCCCACTATGCTACTACTGAGTCTTAGGTGGACGTAGAGACAACACGAATATTTTGGATCAGTATTTTTGGACAAAGAACACCAAAGGTCAGTGAAAGTAAAAGAAAAGAAAAAGAATAATAGAAATCAGAATAAAAGTGTGGCTGTACCTTGCTTGCTGGTTGCTGCACACAGTGAGCTCACAGCGGGTCGTTCAGTATGATGAGCTTGCAGTATTACTGTCTCTTGAGAATGTTCCTCTCAGTCTTGAAACAGTTCTTGACACTGGTACTGACACTTATCACACCTTACTTCACAACTTAGTGTTAGTTGGGCTGAGAAACACCCTACTACCTGCTGGTATCTGCTTGTTATTATTTCAAAAACTGGGGTCATTATATACACAATAAATGTGGCTGTGCTACTAGTGTATTCAAGAGTCATTAAGAGTCATAATGAGTCATATGTGCAAGGTGAGTCATAGTGAGTCATAGTGAGTCATATATTCAGAGGGAGTCATAGTGAGTCATTGGGTATTTTGCTAAGTCATGTGACCTGTCCAACCCCTGATGACAAATCCAGAAAGAGAGTAAGAAGTGTCACATGATATGAATCCTGTGTGTGGCTGTCTTTGCTTTGCTTTGTTTGAAGGGTGAGAATGACGCGAGCCTAGTATTTAGGGGTTTACTAATGTTTTTCCAGGACAACTTATGTGGGAAATATTTTTCACAGTCACCTGACATGTGTGGGATTTTGTCTGAGTCATCACCATGGCTGACTAAGCAAAACTCATCGCAGAATTAAATGTACTAAAATATTCAGGCTGCTGGCATATAGACTTGAAAAATAAAAAGAAAAGCAAAAAAAATATTCCCTTAGCCTCAGTCCAACTTCAGATAAAAGGGAAAAGGGTTTCATAGTGGTATTTCAGGGTATATGACTCATGAGAGAGTATTGGTCGTCCATGCACCGAACCGGTTTGGTGCAGGTCACCGGTCATACTACAAGTATCTGTTCAAGTCTCACTGTTACCAATATGTACAATTGTTGTCCATCTACAGTCTGTAATTCAACAAGAATGATACTGCCTACTAAGTCTTACATTGGTGCCGGTACTTCAAGTCCACACCAAGCTCGTTCTTCTAAGTAATCTGCCCACATGGCAGCCGCTATTTCATCACGATGCTGATCAGCTCTCCTCCTCTCCCTACTATCTGCCAGCCCATCAGCCAGATTCCCCTGCAATCTCTCAGGCAACCAGTGCACACCATCATCCATGTCATCATCACCAGTGATATCCAATATCTCACCATCTAAGTCAAAATCATGACTGAAGTTGGGGTCGCGACGATGGATGAAATTGTGCAAAGCACATAGGGCCAATGGTAAGCACGCCTGGATATCCATACCATACTCTGGAGGTAGTTGTAAGATGCGCCATTGGCGTCTGACCACCCCAAATATGTGCTCGATTATGTTGCGCAGTGAAGCATGGCGAAGGTTGAAAAGTTCTTTAGCGTTCTGTGGGCTTGAATACATGTCAAATGCAAGATAACAAATAAAAGAAAAAACTGACGTGAGAGATGCCTGACACCATTCTTTGAGGTGATAGCGCACACCCTGATATGGAACCAATAATGAGTCACAGGTGCCAAACCCTGCATCTGCAAGCAGGTATCTTCCTCCTGGTATCCACAGGTCATGTTGGCGTGCATCGTTCCAAAGTGCTGCATCAGCAGATGAGCCATCACAGCCACAAAGTGAGTAAATGACCAAAGAATCAAAATCACATATAAAAAGGCAATTCTGAGATATATAACCCTTCCGGTTATGCATAAAGGCCTGATCACTGAGTGTCGTGAATGCGCGGATGTGTGTACCGTCGACTGCGCCAATACATTTGTCAAAAAAATGAAAGCGGGGGTCATTTTGTATTGACAAAGGGATGGGGGAATTAATCGTCGGAAATTTGACTTGGGAGGAGTAGAAAGGGTTGTTTGAGAAGAACATAAGCATGCGCTTGAAGTATCTACATACATAATACAAATTAGTATATACTCACGGGCTAAGAGTTTTGGAGAGGAAGATTTTACCATGAGATCGTGTCAGAAGAGCATTGGAAACGCTCGCCAACATGGCGGGTTGAGAGACCAGTCACACACATATATAAAAAATAGCGAGTTGTTCCTCAACTGTGACACCATTGCGAGATTGAACGTATCCATTAGTCTTTAGAACTTGAAGCAGTTCTTCAAACACTTCCAGGTTGACCCCTAGATTGTGTCTAATTCGGTCTGGGTGGCCTGTGAGGAGCTCGAGCACCCATGCATGACCTGTCAAGGCAGACATATGGTATGGGATACTGGTGCGTGGGGTTAGGAAGAGTTGGTAGTATAGAGCTGATATGTGAGCAATGAGGCAAGTGATAAGTAAAAGATAACGACAGCGACAGAGATCGTCCATCTGTAGAGCCCTTTGTGAGTGTTGATGACGGTGTAGATGATGGCTCGTTAAAGATCCGGGATCATCTGGATGAACTCAAGATCGTCACATGACAGTGAATGTTGAATATTGAATATTATATATCACTGTCCGTACATAGCCTCAAGCTCTCGCATCCGCAACACTCACACCATTTATGGTGGCGCTCCTAAAGGTTCTCAAATTCGTGACCTGCAATGTGGCATTGAGGTTGTGATCACCACTCCTGGACAGCTCACTGATATGCTGGAGACATCAAAGACCCATCTTCGTTGTGTCACATATTTAGTCATGGATGAGGCCGATCACATGTTGGACTCAAGCCCCAGATACGCAAGATTGTATCTCAGATTCACCCTGATCGTCAGACACTAATGTTTAGTGCTACGTGGCCGAAGGATGTGCAGAAACTTGCAAATGTAAACATTCAACATATTGTGGTTGCATGATTAATTTCAGTATTTACAGGACTTTTAAAAGACATGATTCAGGTCAACATTGGGTCTATGGAACTCACTGCCCACCATAATGTTTAGCAGATTGTCGAAGTCTGCAGTGACTTCGAGAAGCGTGCTAAGTTGATCAGGCATCTTGATCATATCAGCTCTGAGAACGCTAAGGTACTTATATTTGTCGGGATGATCCTTGAAACATGTTGCAGATGACATCACCAAATACCTTTGCCAAGACAGCTGGCCAGCCCTCACCATCCATAGCGACAAAGAACAGTAGGTTTTATTTGTTACTCCCTCAATCTATTGAACATTCCCACAGGCAGAAACATGATTGGGTTCTTGAGGAATTCAATGCACTTGGTACCTGTCTTCCTGGACTGCGATGCCCTTTGTTCATGCCATGAATTATGTTTTTTATATAAGGTCGTCCAATCTCTGTTCCTTGTTGTGTTGGATGCGCTTGTGTCTCTTTATTGTTGTCATGTTATTGATTGTGCAATGTGCTATATGTCGTCTATTCCTATTATGTTATTCTCTTGTTCTGTACATGACGTGGTTGCATTGCATTACTGGCATCACAGATGTCAAGAATCTCAGATATGTAATTGTGAGTGTTGTAGTGGTCCATTACTAGTACTGATTGGCTATTAACTTTCCTCTAGAACTACGACTTCCTTAACAACTGTGAAGATTATATCCACCATATTGGTCATATGAGAGTAAGTTGCTCTCATTCAGCCCACCAATCCTTAGTCTAACTCTTCTCAGCATACCAGCATGAAAGGTACCTCATACACTACACTTACTTCACTACCGATAACTATACATGCTATGGCTATATATTATATATAACATCGCACATTTTTTGGTTATTCTGACTATCTCATATCATGGAACACGCCACTGGGATGCTATTGCACCAACTTTTAAGGAAATTGGTGGTCAGGAACATGAGTTATGATCATTTTACTGCCGACCATGTCTTGCTACCAAATATCTATATTGGGATGTCATAGCCCTATTGGGACAGGCTAGAATCTTATCAGGATGGCTCTATATGTATCATAGTCATATAACTACATGATCTTGAACCAATTTTGCAATATCTTTGGCCAACATGAGTGGATGTAGGGGGAGGAGAAGACATACAGCATCACAAAAAATTATTGGCAATCCAAAACTAACTCTATCATCTTCTGTGACCTTTAAAATGGTGGGGAGAAAGTTATTTGGGTATTTGCTGATGTTTGTGACCTTGGGTGTCAGACCACCTTCTGACCTCCAGATGCACCAAGCCCACCACCTCATAAAAAATTCCTGGTGTCTCAAGACTTGGCCCATTCTCTTCTGTGGCCTTTAAAAAGGTAGGGAGAAACTTGTTTGGATCTTTGCTGATGTTTGTGACCTCTGGTGTCCGACCACTCCAAACCTACAGGTGCATCAAGCCCACCACCTCCCAAAAAATTCCTGTCCTTTTAAAACTTGGTCCATCATCTTTTGTGACCTTTAAAATAGCGAGGATAAACTTGCTTTCAAATTTTCTTCAGTGTAGGACCTCCAGGGCCAGACCACCCCCTGACCTCCAGATGCATCAAGCCCACTGTCTCACAAAAAATTCCCAACCTTTCGAAACTTTGTCCATCATCTTCTGTGGCCCTCAAAATGGTGTGGAGAAAGTTGTTTTGGTATTCACTGATGTTTGTGACCTCTGGTGTCAGACCACCTCCGACCCCCAGGTGAACCAAGCTTACCATCTCATAAAAAATTCCTGGTGTCTCAAAACTTGGTCCATCATCTTCCATGCCCTTTAAAATGGCTGTGAAAAACTTGTTTTGCTATTTGCTATAGCATAGGACCTCTGGTGTCAGACCACCCCTGACCCCCAGGTGAACCAAGCTCACCACCTTACAAAAATTCCTAGCCTTTTGAAACTTAATTTTTCTGCCTCAGTGGCCTTGAAAATGATGAGGAGAAACTTGTTTGAGTGTTTGCATCAGCATAGGACCTCCATCCAGACCACTTCCTGACCTCGAGGTGTACTGCCTCACAAAAAATTCCTGGTCTTTCAAAACTTGGTCCATCATCTTCAGCAAACTTTAAAATGATAGGAAGAAACTTGTTTTGCTATTTGCTGCAGCATAGGACCTCCAGTGCCAGACCACCCCCCGACCTCTAGGTGTACCAAGCTTACCACCTCACAAAATTTCCTAGCCTTTTGAAACTTGGTTTTGCTGCTTCAGTGGCCTTGAAAATGATGAGAAGAAACTTGTTGAAGTGTTTGCCTCAGCATGAGATCTTGGGTGTAAAGTCATTCCTTCATCACCAGATGCACCAAGCTTAACACCTTACAAAAAATTCCTGCTCTTTTAAAACTTGGTCCATCATTTTCTGTGGCCTTTAAAATAGTGGGGAGAAACTTGCTTTTATGTTTCTTCAGTGTAGGGACATCCAGTGCCAGACCACCCCTGACCTCCAGGTGTACTGAGCTGATCATCTCACAAAAAATTCCTGGCCTTTCAAAACTTGGTCCATCATCTTTATTGATCTTTCAAATGGTGGGTAGAAAGTTGTTTGGGTGTTTTCCACAGCATGGGACCTCCAGTCCAAACCACCCCCCAACCTCCAGATGTACCGCCTTGCAAAAAATTCCTAGTCTTTCAAAACTTGGTCCATCATCTTCAAAAACCTTTGAAATATTGGGGGGAAACTTGCTTTCATGTTTCCTTCAGTGTAGGACGTCTAGTGCTGGACAGCCCCTGACCTCCAGATGTACTAAGCCGATCACCTCACAAAAAATTCCTGGCATTTTGAAACTTGGTTTATCATGTTCAGTGGCCTTGAAAATAATGAGAAGAAACTTGTTTGAGTGTTTGCATCAGCACGGGACCTCAAGTTCAGACCACCCCCTGACATTCGGGTGTCTTAAGCTTATCATCTCATAAAAAATTCCTAGCCTTTTGAAACTTGGTCCATCGTCTTTAAAAACCTATAAAATAGTGGGTAGAAACTTGTTTAGGCTTTGTCCACAGCATGGAACCTCCAGTGTCAGACCACCCCCTGATCTCCATGTGTACCAAGCTTGCCACCTCATAAAAAAATTCCTGGTCCTTCTAAACTTGGTCCATTATCTTCACTGACCTTTAAAATTGATGGATCTCTGGTGTCAAATCATCCTCAGACATTTAGGTAGATCAGGCTTATGATCTCACAAAAAACTCCTGGTCTCTCACAACTTGGTCCATCATCTTCTGGAGCCTTTAAAATGGTAGGGAGAAAGCTGTATGGATGTTTCTACAGTGTAGGACCTCTGGCATCAGAGCACCCCCTGATCTCCGGGTGTACCAAGCTCACTGCCTCACAAAAAATCCCTGGCCTTTCAAAACTTGGTCCATCATCATTAGAAACCTTCAAAATGGTGCAAAGTTTGCTGATGTTTGTGACCCCGGGTGTCAGATCACTCCTGACCTCCAAGTGCACCAAGCTTGCTGTCTCATAAAAACTTCATGGTGTCTCAAAAATTGGACCATCGCCTTTTAATACCCTTGAAAATGGTGAGGAAAAACTTGTTTGGATGTTTGCTACGGCGTAGGACTTCTGGTGTCAGATCTCCCCCTGACCACTAGGTATACCAAGCTTATCACTGTATAAAAAATTCCTGTCATTCAAAATTTATCTGTCATCTTCATTGACCTTGAAAATATTGGGAAGAAATTCCATTTTGTCTCTGCTGATGTTCAGAATCTCTGATGTCATGTCATCTCCTGAACCCTAGATGTACCAAGCTCAACACCTTGGGAAAATCTTTTGAGATCTCAAACCTTAGTGCATCATCTTCGGTGACCTTTCAAATGGTAGGCAGAAACATGTTTTGCAGTTTGCTACAGCATGGAACCTCTGATACCAAACCAGCTCCTGACCACCATGTATACCAAGCTCATCACATCACAAAATATTTCTGATGTCTCAACACTTGGTCCATCATCTTCTGTGACCTTGAAAATAGCAGAAAGACACTTGCTTGGCTGTTTGCTCCAGTTTGAGATCTTTAGTATCAGACTATCCCCTGACACCCAGGTGTGCCAAGCTCATCACCTCACAAAAAATTCTTGGTCCTTCCAAACTTGGTCCATCATCTTCTGTAGCCTTTCAAATGGTAATGAAGAACTTGTTTAGATGTTTTATACAGTATAGGACCTCTGGTGTCAGACCACCACCCAATCTCCGGGTGCACCAAGCTTGTTGACTCACAAACAATATCTAGTGTCTCAAAACTTAGTCCATCATCATCAGTGACCTCGAAAATGCTGGGGAGAAACTTGTTTGGCTGTGTCCTACAGTGTATGATCTCTTGTGTCAGATCATCCTCTCAACTTTATCATCTGCTCTCTTGCAGGGACAGCAGTATACAACCATCCCTCCATCTCTGGTCCTCTATTTTTTTATCTTGTTCCACCAGTTGCTATCGGAGTAATATGGTTGTGATGTGTGGAGGCAAAAATTCAGTTTGTATGATTGTCATTCATGTGCTGCAAATCATTTATTTCTGATGCTATATCCACTTTCCAATTTCTGTCTCCACTTAAGATGAAATTTCAGGTGCACCAAGCTCACCACCTCATAAGAAATCCCTGGTCTTTTGAAACTAGGTCCACCCTCTTCAGTGACCTTGCAAATAATGGGGAGAAGCTTTTTTGGAAGTTTGCTCCAGATTGTCCCCTCATGCCTAGGTTAACCAAGCTCAACATCTCACAAAACTTCCTGATGTCTCAAAATTGTCATCTTGAGAATGGTGGGGAACAACTTGTTTGGGTGTTTTCTCTGGCACATAACCTCTGGTGTCAGACTGTCCTTCGACCAGCTAGTCACCTTACAAAAATTTCCTGGTGTCTCAAAGCTTGCTCCATCATCTTCAGTGACCTTTAAAATGGTGGGAAGAACCTTGCTTGGGAATGCATCCAGCTTGTTGCCTCATAGGCTCTTTGGTCCCCCATGTTTTGTGACCTTAAAAATGAATGATTTGGTATATTCCATGCCCAGGTGCTTTGAGGATTCCACAGTTCCATCATCCTGACACTTGATTTATTGTGTTCAGAAAAATCAAACTTTGATTAGGCTACTGCATCCAACAATATTGCCGATCTAATTACTTATTCTGGACAAGATCTGATGCAAATCCCATGTGCATTTTTGGTCACATCCACCATAAGCTTGTCCATCTTAGATATAATCTTTACCTTCAGAGATGCATCGTATCTTCAAGATGCCTGATATAATTTTTATGATCTTGCAGATGGTCTATACTGCAATTTCCACAGAAAATTCCGGTAGACTTGGTGCTTTTGCTGGACTAGCCACAACATCCTCGACCATCTCTGAGGTCGTACTTCAGCTTCTATGGAAACAGCTGCCTTCAGTGGAACCTCTCATCCATCTTCTCCCAGAGGATCTTATTTACAACCACCAAAATTCTAATGGTGGATTTGAGTTGGTGGGTCACCCAACACTGTTGCTGAGCCTATAGCATGCTGACAGCTGATGCTTGAAATAGAGGTTTCTCAGGACATTCAAGCCTTCAGATCTGGCGAGGTTCTATTCATATGCACACAGAGTCAAAATCATCTGTCCAGAGAAAAAAGCATTGAGATCCCCATACAAGCATGTTTTTCAGAGCCTGTTGGCTTTGCATGGCCGAATCAGATCTTTGGATTCTTTTCTGCCGTCTCTCAGCCATGTGGAGCTGAAACACAAGAGAGACTGCCTAATCCAATGTCTGGACAGGCTGCTGCATCCAGGACTGACTACCCTGATACTTCCGCCTCATATGCTCTTTCCTCCCAACATCCAGAATTTATTGCCACATCTGCAAAATCTGGTCTACATCGTCAACTCATCTGAGACCAGGACTATTTTAAGCTCCCTTTCCCATAGCCTCCCCATCCGGCATCTTACCTTGTCTTATGTGGAACCCACTGTGATGACCTCCATAGCATCTTTATGCCAGCTCACCGTCCTAACCCTTGTCATCATCCCTGGATCATCATCCATGAAGCAGACCTCTCACATTCCAAATCATCACATCCGCACCAAGGTTCTCAGCATCCAGGTAGAACCTGATGAGCATCCTCCAACACTTGATCAGCCAATGGCCACATCCGCCGACATAGGATTTCCAGCCATTATATCTCTGTTCTCCAATCACCCCATCACCATGCAAGGACTGAGCATCAATGTACACCAGGAATACTGCTCAGCAGATGCTGTCCTGCATTTCTTTGATGCTCTTATATCTCTCAGGCCAACTGATGATGATGAGGATGCATTGCCAGCTTGGGAGGATCTGGTAGGGTTAAGATTGAAGATGCCATGGAAAGAAGAATTTTTTGTCTTGGATGAGAGCATTCTTCAGATTCCACATGATGGCTTGGCTGCTTTGCATGCCCTGGTCTATTTGACTGCTCTGGAGCTGGGGGACTTGGGCACTTGTAGGATTGATGATGATGCCTTGCTGAATTTGGCTCTCAGCTTGCCGTATCTTCAACATCTCTTCTTGGGCACAAGGCAATTTTGGGAAGAAGCTCCAAGGGCCACTCTATGGGGGATCTCGCACATCCTGTCCCACTGTCATAGTTTGCAGAAGCTGGGTCTGCTGTTCTACTGTGGCTTGGGACAACATATTCTTGAATCTGCTGCTAGAAACAACCTCGTCACAACACTACATGTTGGATTCTCTCCGCCGCACAGTTCTGTTATTGTGGCAGCATTTTTTGCTCATTCTCTGCCTAACCTGAACTCCATCATGGTGGAGCCTAGAGAATCTCATAGAAAACATGCTCACAGCCGTACAGATCTGACTCTTCCTGATCGTGATGCCAGGATTCAGGAATGGGACAGGATTTTAGAGTTGACTAGAGAATTTGTGGAACTTTGACATAGTACATCAGCTATCTTGATTTCGACCATTATTACAGAACATGCTTTGACACGCTAATGGAGGCAGTGGCAGAAAACAATTTAGAAATATGTCAAGTTGACATCTAGTAGATTGCTATCTCTTCCACCACAGTCACAGCCCTGCAGAAGTTGGCACTTTTACAAAATGTTTTTATTGAGGTAGAATGACATCAAATGAAGCAGAATCAAATGAGACGGTTGAAAGTGCAAAAGTCATGCAGATATATTGCCTGCTGCTATACATGATCCAGCAGTGTTAGATGAGAAAAGCTGCAAGGTCGATCAGACCCCAGCTGTCAGGGAATTGCAAATTGGCTGCATTCTCCAGCACCAATGATGGTTGCCCCTATACTCTGATGCTAACTGACCTTGCGCTCCCTCCAAGCTGACTTTGAAGCTGTGGTGTGTGACATGTTGTGACTTTAGGTGACATTTGCATAACTGCTGATTTCTGTGGACGCCAGATTGCAGTGGAAGGAACAGTAACAGACATTTGTCTTACAGGAAGTCATCCACTATCACCATCAGGTAAAGTTTGGTCATCCTGAATCTGACTGTTTTCTGGCTGACATTACATTCCTATCGCATACCTCCCATAGCTCCATGGCCTTCTCACATCACTTTGATCTTCAACACTTTGACCAGTGGTGGAATGAGTCTAACCCTGCTCACACAAACTTTTCCCACATTCCAACATATCGTCTAGGAAAATTCATATCAGATACCAGGACTTATGAGCTTTTCCATGATCATGAACTGCTGGCCATGATTCCTGCTCACTACAGGAATGGCCTGAGATTTCTCAATCATGACATTATCTGTTTTCAAAAACTGCTGCAACATCCTAGACCTTCATACCGTCCTGATCTCTTGCAGCTCAAGTATGAGATCTTTGGAAGGGAACTATCTATCTGTTTCCCGGTTTACACCCCTGTAGCCGTCCCTGTCCCTGCTACTAACCATATATGGGGAGTCCCTGCTCGAAAAAGGAAATCCCTGCCCCTATTCCGGTTTACAGGGAGTCCCTGCTGAGTGCGAAAATGTATGACGTAAAAGAGTCCCTGCTGCGCTTGTTTTGCCCATATCTCCGTCAGATCACGACATAAAGACATTCCGCGACCACAGCCACGTTCGCACAAATTCGTGCTACGACTTACATCACGACGTCCTTATAAGGAAAGTTCCCACCCCTATCCATCCTGCCAGATCAGCGCAATCAAACAAGTAAATATACCCGACACCATAGCAATAAAATCGCAAAAATCAAGCAAAATAAAGACAAGTCAATACGAGATCCTGACCTTGGCCTGCGTGACCGAAATCAAGCAACAACGCAGCAATTAAATAAGAAAAATGATACAATAGCAAAAATCAAGCAAAAATCAAGCAAAATGAAGTCAAATACAAACAACATTCTGACCTCCACCAACGCATCGACCAAGACAAGCGCCACCCCAGCAATGACTAGAATCAAGCAAAGATACAACAAGATCCCGACCTAGTCATAGTACGATGAAGTCAAGATCCTGCCATCGCTATAAGCAAAAAAACGCGAAATAAAGCAAAGTCAAGGCAACATCAAACAAATCCGATGCATCATCTGCATACCTGATCCTTGAGCAAATGAAGCATCCGCATACAATAAGTATAATCCGCTCACCTTTCCGCACTTCAAATCAAGCGAATTCATATCCAAATATACCAACCGCATGATCATAATCAAATCAAGGAAATACAACCAAGACAAATTCAAGTCCCCCCCACCCCCCACCCATGTTAGCTTGCCGTTAGGTGTCTCGTTAGTTTAGGTTTCGGTGTCTCGTTAGTTTAGGCTTCGGTGTCTCGTTAGCTTCGCTTAGGATAAGGAACGTATTCTCTCGGTGTCTCGTCGTCTCGTCGTCTCAGTTAATGCTTAGGATCAGGAACATATTCTCTCGGTGTCTCAATTCTCGCTCACATACAGTAATATGACCAACATCCCCCCACCAGACTACAACTCAAAGTCAAGCAAAATCAACAAAATCCCCCCAATACCAATACACTCTCGCTCCACTCCCCAGCAACAAAATCATCAAAAATCTCAAAAATAAAGCAAAACCAAGTCAAGTCAAAACCAAATTCTGACCTACCGCAACGCATCACCCAAGACAAGCACCGCCCCAGCAACAACAAAATTCCGTCCTCAGCCAAGACCACCATAGCAACGCCCCACCAATAAAAGCGCAAAAACGTACAACAATCAAGCAAAATCAACTCAAGTCAAAACCAAATTCCGACCTCAGCCAACACGTCACCCCAGACAAATACCACCCGCAACAATCAAGCAAATAAAAACTTTGTTCCCCGCCACATCCACTACAGCAATAATCAAGCAAATCAATACTCTGTTCTCCGCCAATCCACCCATCCACTGCAGCCACCAATGCGCAAAATATAACAAAAATCAAGCAAAATGAAGTCAAGTCAAAACCAAATTCTGACCTCGCAGACGCATCTCCGCAGACCATCAAACAGCCAAAATATCAAGCAACATCACTGCAATAAAACCACAAAAATCAAGCAAAACAAAGTCAAGTCCAAACAAGATTTCAACCTCTCGCCCAAGACTACTGCAGCAAAAAATAAAGCGACTCGCACCCCAACATGTCAATTCAACACAAGGCTCTGTCCTCATCCAAAGTATCACCCCAGACAAAGACACCGCCCCCGCCACAAATACAATAGCGCAAAAATCAAGCAAAAATCATATACAAATTCCGACCTCGACCAAAGCGTCACCCCAGACTATGATAGCAATAACGCAGCGGAATCAAGGAAACACACCAAGCTACGAATCAAGCCCATCCCACCCGCCCACCGGTTAGAGCTAGGCTTCAGCTTAGGATAAAAACGTATTGTCTCGTTGTCTCGGTTCTCGGCAATACTCAATACTACGCGCCAGACCAAGACAGAAAGACAAGCAAAAATCAAGGAAAAGACTACGATCTCATACCGCCCCAGCAACAAAATCGCAAAAATCAAGCACACTCAAATTCAAGTCAGCACAACATTCCGACCACAAAGACGCATCACCCCATACAAGCAAGACTACTACAGCAATATAACAGCCAAAATATGCCCGCACCGCAGCCATACAAACACAAAAAAATCACAAATATCAAGCAATATCAAGCCAAGTCATCTCAAGGTTCTGTCCTCGCCCGACCCATAAGAAATAAATCATAAGCCATCCATCAAGGAAAGTCAAGCAATAATCAAGTCAAATCACAACCAAAGTCATATTACGATAGCAATCATCCAGTCAAAATCAAGCAATACACAAGCGACTCGACACACAAAATTCCAGCCTTTTTCACTCATTTCGCCCATATCTCGCTCATATTACATAATCAAAACGTCGCACCACAACAGCCACATTCCCCTCGACATCATCTATCATTCTGTACCCTTCAGACTCACCCAGTCTTGCTCTTTTCATCAAATATTTCACTTACGTTTCTCACTCATTTCGCCCATATCTCGCTCACATTACATAATCAAGACGTCGCACCACCACAGCCACATTCCCATGAACATCTCCCACCACTACAGCCACAATCGCCTCAACATTCTCTATCATTCGGCACCATTCAAACTCACTCCTCCCCACTCTGTATCGCTCTTAATAGTATAATCCCCCATAGGGGGGAGGGGGGTATAATGAGAAGTGAGAAGTGAGAAATATGAGAAGTGAGAAGTGAAATATGAAAAATGAGATGTGAAATATGAGAAATGGATTATGTAATACGAGAAGTGAGAAGTCAAAAGTGAGAAGTGAGAAATCCAAAATGAGAAGTGAGAAGTAAAGTGAGAAGTAAGTGAGAAGTAGTGAGAAGTGATGAGAAGTACATGAGAAGTAAGTGAGAAGTGATGAGAAGTACATGAGAAGTAAGTGAGAAGTGGTGAGAAGTACATGAGAAGTAAGTGAGAAGTGATGAGAAGTACATGAGAAGTAAGTGAGAAGTAGTGAGAAGTACATGAGAAGTAAGTGAGAAGTGGTGAGAAGTAATGAGAAGTGGTGAGAAGTGATGAGAAGTACATGAGAAGTGATGAGAAGTATATGAGAAGTAAGTGAGAAGTGATGAGAAGTACATGAGAAGTGGTGAGAAGTGAGAAGTAGAGATATTGGACAAATACCCCCCTCCCCCCTAAAAAATATTATATACCAGGGTGGAAAAATGACCTCACTTATTCACTAAGACACTTTGCTTGCTTGACTTTCATGAGAAGTGTATGGAATGTATATGTCAAATAAATGAGTGGGAGGAGCTGAGCTCCAGCCTAGGGAATTTCTCCCTAGGCCTAAAATGGACATCTAAGGAGTAAAGTATGACAGTTTTAGAAACACTTGGGCACTCATGTGACTTTCACAGATTTCATTTATCTTGTGTATTTCACCAAACAGGAGACAGGAGGACATGGGACACAGTGGGAGATGGGAGGCAGGGAAAATTGGGAAATAAATCTTAAGAAAAAAGGGAGAACAGTTTTGGAAACGCACAGGCGCTCACGTGGTTTTCGCCTAAATATGTTTAGAGCCACATGGTTTTCACTTACCTTGCTTAAAGCTCTTTGTGAAAACTCATGTGGATTTGTCATGTATTTTTGAGCGCTAACTCAATCACCACTGCAGCACAATATGCAACACAAGTATTTTCCCTATTGTAGGTTCTGTTTGCTTCCTGTGCTGAAGGCAGAATGAGTGTTTGCTAGTATGAAGTGTATGAGAAGTGCGTGAGTAGTCAATTGAGAAATGCATGAGAATTAGATGAGAGGTTCATGAGAAGTATACAAGATGTGTGTGAGAAGTAGATGAGAAGCATATGAGATGTGTGTGAGACATGTGCAAGCAGTATACACAAAGTGCATGAGAAGTCTATGAGAAGTGTGCAATAGTACATGAGAAGTGCAAGAGAAGTAGATGCAAAGTAGATGAGAAGTGTGTGAGACATGCATGAGAAGTATATGAGATGTGTGCAAAGTATGTGAGAAGTATGTGCTAGTGAGAAGGATGCGAGAAGTGCATGAGAAGTAGATGAGAAGTACATAAGAAGTGTATGAAAGGTGTGAGATTTGTGCATGTAGTGTATATGAACTGCATGAGAAGTACATGAGAGGTAAATCTTACAAAGAAAGGGAGAACAGTATCAGAAATGCTCATGTGCTCATGAGGTTTTCACACACATACATACATACAGTAAACAATCAAGCTGAAAATGTAACAACATATGACACAATTCTCCACACAATAAATATATGTCTTGATAGGAAATGAATGACAAAGTATTATGACTTCAATATGTTGAACCTTCTCTAGCCAAATGGCTAATTGTCTAGCAGTCACACATAGACAGAAGGACAGGTTCTAGCTCAGGTGAGGCTCGAGGCAGCCTCCAGGCTACCCACCACTGCCTGCATAGTCTGTGGTGCAGTTTCGGTGTGAGAAGTGCATGAGAAGTTGATGAGAAGTATATAAAGAAGAGTGTCAAAAGTATATGAGAAGTGAGTGAGAAGTGTGGGAAAAGTGTGTGAGAAGTATATGAGAAGTCTTGAGAAGTGAGTGAGAAATCCTGAAAAGTGCATGAGAAGTGTGTGGGAAGTGTGCGAGAAGTACTTGAGAAGTGTGTGAGAAGTGTGCGAGAAGTCTTGAGAAGTGAGTGAGAAGTGAGTGAGAAATCTTGAGAAGTGTATGAGAAGTGTGCGAGAAGTGCATGAGAAGTGTGTGAGAAGTGTGCGAGAAGTGCTTGAGAATTGCATGAGAAGTACATCAGAAGTGTGTGAGAAGTGTGCAAGAAGTGCATGAGAAGTGTGCAAGAAGTCTTGAGAATTGCATGAGAAGTGTGTGAGAAGTGCTTGAGAATTGCATGAGAAGTATATGAGAAGTGTGTGAGAAGTCTTGAGAAGTGAGCGAGAAGTGCATTAGAAGTGTATGAGAAGTGTGTGAGAAGTACTTGAGAATTGCATGAGAAGTACATCAGAAGTGTGCGAGAAGTACTTGAGAAGTATATGAGAAGTGTGTGAGAAGTGTGCGAGAAGTCTTGAGAAGTGAGTGAGAAATCTTGAGAAGTGCATGAGAAGTATATGAGAAGTGTGCGAGAAGTCTTGAGACGTGCATGAGAAGTGCATGAGAAGTGTGTGAGAAGTACTTGAGAATTGCATGAGAAGTACATCAGAAGTGTGTGAGAAGTGTGCGAGAAGTGCATGAGAAGTATATGAGAAGTGTGTGAGAAGTCTTGAGAAGTGAGCGAGAAGTGCATTAGAAGTGTATGAGAAGTGTGCGAGAAGTACTTGAGAAGTATATGAGAAGTGTGTGAGAAGTGTGCGAGAAGTCTTGAGAAGTGAGTGAGAAGTGAGTGAGAAATCTTGAGAAGTGTATGAGAAGTGTGCGAGAAGTGCATGAGAAGTGTGTGAGAAGTGCTTGAGAATTGCATGAGAAGTACATCAGAAGTGTGTGAGAAGTGTGCAAGAAGTGCATGAGAAGTGTGCGAGAAGTGTGTGAGAAGTGCTTGAGAATTGCATGAGATGTACATCAGAAGTGTGTGAGAAGTGTATGAGAAGTGCATGAGAAGTATATGAGAAGTGTGCGAGAAGTCTTGAGAAGTGCATGAGAAGTGTATGAGAAGTACTTGAGAATTGCATGAGAAGTACATCAGAAGTGTGTGAGAAGTGTGTGAGAAGTGCATGAGAGGTATATGAGAAGTGAGCGAGAAGTCCTGAGAAGTGTGTGAGAAGTGTGTGAGAAGTACTTGAGAATTGCATGAGAAGTGTGCGAGAAGTGTGTGAGAAGTGCTTGAGAATTGCATGAGACGTACATCAGAAGTGTGTGAGAAGTGTGCGAGAAGTGCATGAGAAGTATATGAGAAGTGTGCGAGAAGTCTTGAGAAGTGCATGAGAAGTGTGCGAGAAGTCTTGAGAAGTGCATGAGAAGTGTATGAGAATTGCATGAGAAGTACATCAGAAGTGTGTGAGAAGTGTGCGAGAGAAGTCTTGAGAAGTGCATGAGAAGTATATGAGAAGTGTGTAAGAAGTGTGCGAGATGTGCATGAGAAGTATATGAGAAGTGTGTGAGAGAAGTCTATCAGAAGTAGATGAGAAGTGCATGAGAAGTACATGCAAGATGTAAAGTATAATGGTTGCAGGAACATTTGGGTACTTTGTGTGAGAAGTATGTAAGCACTGTGTATGAAGTGCATGAGAGGTAAATTTTAAAAAGAAAGGGAGAACAGTGTCAGAAATGCTTGTGTGCTCATGTGGTTCTCACATTGTAACACTTGAGCTCCCACTCGGCTTGTATTCAGCTATTTCATGCATCTTGTCAAATGCCTGTTGCACAATATTCACTTCCCAATGAAACCCAACACTTTGATCAGTGGGCCCGACTCTTTGAGTAGCAAACCCGACATTTCTGCCACATCAGACACAATATTTTCCTGCACACTTGTCCTATCCATGTTCTGTCTTGTCTTGCTAGCCCCACTAGGTGCATAGATACTTATTTCACACATTAATCACATTGTAGCAAGTGCTATTACATGTTTTCCCATCATCCGCAGCACCTCATGTTTATTTATACATACTTTGGATCTGAAATCTTCAGCCACTACTTTTGCCTAAAGGGTTCCATATTTCTATGTACTTACTTATATATTAGTCTCCATATAGCACATTCATCATCCAAGTAGTATGGAGCCGTCTCCCAATACTTTGTGGTCAAACCTAATAGTTTGTAGTTACAAATATGTAACACTATAATTTAATGTATTTATTTTCACAGTTTTCCCATGTTCTCCCGTCTCCCGTCTCCCGTCTCCCGTCTCCCGTCTCCCGTCTCCCGTCTCCCGTCTCCCGTCTCCCGTCTCCCGTCTCCCGTCTCCCGTCTCCCGTCTCCCGTCTCCCGTCTCCCGTCTCCCGTCTCCCGTCCTCTGGTTCTCTCATTCTCCCAGTTTCCCATTCCCATTTTCCTGTCCTCCCAATTTCCAGTTTTTAAGTCTCTAAGTGATCTTTTTCTCCCTTTTTTATTTTTTTCATAACCTTCTGTCATTCATCTCCCAATCTCTTTTATCTCATATTTGTTTTCCCCTACAGTAGAAAAAACACTCAAATCTAATCACACATCTTTGGCCTGCTCAAGCAAAAAAATTTCATTATTTAATGCCATGTACATATACAGTCACCAAGGTCGTGCTAAGTTCCCAACAAGTGACACTATTTGAGTCGGTGTTTGAAAATGTGACAAAACCATGCAAGTTGCCAAATCAAGGTTAAGCGAGCTAAGCGCTCCCATGTGGCCTTTAGCAAAAGCCACACAAGCTGATGACTCCTCCCGAAACCATCACACTTTACTTCTTAGATTATATACCAGTGGGAGGAGCCAAGCTCCAGCCTAAGGGATTCCTAAGAAGTAAAGTACAACAGTTTTAGAAACACTTGGGCACTTGTGTGACTTTTGCTTATTTCATTTATCTAGTGTATTTTACAAAACACAAGATGGGAGATGGAAGGACATCGGACACAATGTGCTCATGAAAGTATTTCAAAATTATTCAGAATGTACAATTTATGAGGATGCAGCCCGAGGCTAGGAAGCCAAAGGAGGGTGCAGCCCTCCTTGGCTTTCTGTGACAAAGGAACAGTGCTTATCAAAAGCCTTCAGAATTATTGGGATAAAGCTGAGGCCAGGAAGCTAAAAAAAAAAAGAGCACAAAGTGCTCTTTTTGCTTCCTGTGCTGAAGGCAGAACAGGTGTGTGCTAGTATGAAGTGTATGAGAAGTGTGTGAGTAGTCAATTGAGAAATGCATGAGAAGTACATGAGAAGTGCATGAGAATTAGATGAGAAGTGAATGAGAAGTGCATGAGAAGTATATGAGAAGTATGTGAGAAGTGTGCAAAAGTACATGAGAAGTGCAAGGGAAGTAGATGTGAAGTATCTTAAGAAGAAAGGGAGAAAGGTTTTGGAAATGTTCACGCACTCATGTGGTTTTTGCCTAGACATGCTTAGACATGCTTAGATTTGCCTAAGGCCACATTGCTTACCTCGCTAAAACCTCCTTTTGGAAGTTCACGTGGCTTTGTGATGTGTTTTTGAGTGCCAACTCAATCACCACTGCATGCAACACAAGTATTTTCCCTATTGTAATTGTTTATGGTACATACATACAGTAAATAATAAAACTGAAAATGGAACAACATATGATACAATCTTGCAGACAGGGGGACAACACACATATGTGGAAATAAAAAGGACACAAAGCAATGTAGAGACTCAAAAGCTGGAGAATGAGAGGACAGAAAATTGGAAACTGTTAAGAACGTGCTCAAGGGTCAAATCCGAAGGGCTTGGCTTCAGCTCGTGTGCTGTGCCCCTTACCCGAGTACATGCCCCTAACTTCCGAAGGCTCTCAAACACTGTCCAAA